>NW_027420329.1:0-15241 GCF_009905375.1 Apium graveolens
TTGCTGATCAGGCAAAGATACCAATAAGTACCTTTTTCCTACTAGTAGATGGACGAATTCCCCACTGGTCATCACCCTGGCTGCAATAGGACATTATGCTGGACTGCCACTCAGCCACTTACGCATTTGATGGACTCCCACTAAGCCACTTACACTTTCATGGACGCCCACTGAGCCCATGTTGCTTATGCCGACTCAAATAGATGAACTTACTTCCCGAACGATGGGCAAGTAATCAAGATTTTTTCTCAAACAACAACCTCGTTGCGAATGTAAAATACACCACTGAGCCGGATCCCTCAGGTTTTGAGCGAGTATTTAAATCCCCTTCAAAAGGAAGATCTTAAATATCAAAATGAGTTTTGGGATCCACTCTAACTTTTAAAAATCATTTTGAAGACTCGAAAACATTTTTAAGAATGTTTGGAGTAATACTGATTTAATGAAATAAATCAGTGCCGATATATTAGAAAATATCTTAATATTATTATTAAATAAAATTCCCATAAAGGATAATCTTTATAAAAATAATTGAAATAAAAAACTCATACTTGAAATGAATAACGAATAACCAAAGATATACTTATACGAAAGTAAGATCTTTATTTGAATAATCGAAAATAAGTTTGATTATCGAAACACTATTCTTTAATAAAATAAAGAATATTATTTAATAAATAAGCGGAGCCATAAGTCCTCAAATGAATATTCAAAATAATATTCAATAACTAAAATAAACGGAGTCATAAGTCCTCGAATGAATATTCAACTAATAATATTCATTGAATAAAATAAAGTTATCGAATAAACCTTATTCGATTAATAGTTTTGAAAACTATATCCATATATATATGAAAATATATATATATATATTATACTCGGGAACATCGACTCCCGATTTAGAAAAATGTTCACCTTTGGGTCCCCTATACTAAGGGTATACGCAACTACTGCTTATCTCTAGCATAGGTATTATGCAACTTATAAGCATTTGAATCAACAATTAGATATCAAGATTACGAAATAGACATGCATATATACCATATCTGCATGCTCCAATATATCGCAAAATTTGCTAATAACAATCATGCACTTATCACAAGATAATGCATATACATATATTTACATCACAACAATAGTATAACGGGTAGAAATCTTGCCTGAGTGCTCCGGGGTAGACTTAAGCTTAGAGTGGGTCCGGTAACCTATGAACAACAACATAAGCCGGAATTAAACCATGGTCGCTTAAGAAACTAGACTTTAACCAATTGAACCCTAACTTTTGCTTATGGTCATTTCTACGCTTAACAAATCACATAAGTCGTTCGAGTACCCTCGGCTCCACCAATTTTAATAAATTAACCGTTACGAATTTTAAGGCGACGCTTTCGCAAATACCCTACCAACTGCCTAGTCCACTTTACATAATTGTTTCATACTCCAATTAGTCACTTAAGGGCCTTAATCAAGGTTTCAAAGTAAGGAGAGGGGTAATGGTTCGTTCGCAAAATGCCGTTAGTTAAAACAGTCGTTTCTCCTAAACCGTACATCGGATTGAAGTGAACCACATATCAAAACGAAGCTCGTAACATGAACTATCTAATCATGGCAAAAGTTAGAATCTTTCAGTGAGTTCACGGGTCCTACAGTTAAGAACAGAACAGTTAAGGAAAATCGGGCATTATGACGTTTATGTTTACGCGATTTCCAATTTAATTAACACTCTACATTATCATATATTCACTCACAACCACCAATACAACAATATTCAACCATCATACTACAAACTCAGTCCCCAACTCCAAGTTTTCCCAATTTATCCAACCAATCAAGACCCAATATTCAAAACCAATAAAATCCCCAAAACTACTTATAATCAAAGATCAAGCCTTAACACTAACAATGTTTCAATAAAACTTAATGGAATCATAAAATCAAAGCTAGGGTTTGAAGTTGATACCTTCCTTGGTAGGTGTTAATTTTCTAGGAAGCCTTAGGGAGCCTTAATCTAACCTCCTACAAGCTTGATCTTTCCAAAGAAATCAAGAACACAAAGGTAGGTTTTGAAGTTTCAAAAAATCCGATTTAAAGAACTGTAAAAATGAGAGTCTTAACTGCTTATTTGGACGAGACTTGTAAACAAGAGTTGTAGGCCATCTCAATACCTTTCCAACGAGCTATAGAACACAATATTTGACTGAGTATTGAAGGAGATATGGTAGTTTTAAGTTGCTGCTCTGGTTTTGGCCGAGAGCAAGAGAAGAAAAAGTGAAGTAAAAATGTTTCTAGTTTGATTAAATGATTTGTGTGGTGTTTAGCTTGGTTACTTCCTTTTGTTGTTAATTAGATTGTTACCATGGTAAAAATTGTGTGGCTCACAATCAACCAACCAATCCCTCCATTTGTCATGCTTATGTCACCATGCCTATGTCATCTTTCCCATGTCATCCTCTTACACTTGTCTTCTTCTTGTTGGTGTGATGATATAATCATCCACTAACCTCTTTGATTAACCCCTAATTACTTGGCTAATGACCGCTTATCTGTTATACGGTTCGCTTAACTTTCGTTCTCGTTTATCATTTGAGGGATCATACCTGGGATCTTATTACTTAGGTTCCCCTAAACCTTTCTCAATATTTTATATTCCTTTTATGATCCTCTCTAAAAATCCTTGAATTTAAATCCTTTTTATCATATTACCTTATACTAAATTCTTTCGGTATCTGGTGGATTTTCAAGAAAAATCAAAGTGTTCGGATTTGGATTCTGACGATCTTTACATACACTTATATACCATATTGAGTACTAATAAGACCTCAGAATATCAATAAAAGAACTGCTACATTGTGTGGCATGAAAAGTTTTCTTATTCAGCATAATCAGCAAAATCACTATTCATAAGGTTTACAAAAAATCCAAAATTTTTGGGGTTATTACAATCCTTGTGTAAAGTGTGGCAGTGTTAATCACTTATCTACCAAATGTAAATTCCACCACTCCTTCCATGTCTGTTCCCTTCATACCTATCATTTTCTTTCCAATCATGCCTAGAGTGTTTAGTCAAAACAACAGTAACATGCCAACCAATTCTGGTCCTTATCACTATTCACAGAGTATATATAGAAAGAATAGCATCTCTGCATCTTCATTTAATAAGATGCACTTTACAAATTGCTCATCTGTCTTTAACACCTTCCCTTTTGCTCATAAACCATCACCTAGAGTAAAAATGAACCTTAACCCTTCTAATTCAAGAGTAGAAGAAGGGTTCAAGAAAAGGAAGTCATTCAACATGATTAGTACCAAAAATATCTGGGTACCTAAATCATTTTGAAATGGTTTTTGTGTGCATGGAAAAGGAAGAATATCTGGAATATAGACAGCAGATGTTCATGTCATATGACTAGAGATTCATCCTTGCTCACCAAGTTTGAAGAAAAACCAAGTTTGGAGGCACTTTTAACATCCATTTGATAGACCTTGAAATTGGCATGGGCTGCATAGGCTAAGAAAATCCTGATGGCTTCAAGTCTTGCAACAGGAGAAAATATTTCATCAAAATCTATTCCTTCTTGTTGACAGTAGCCTTTGGCAACCAATCTAGCCTTACTGACAACTATGCCATTTTCATCCATCTTGTTTCTAAATACCCACTTGGTGTCTATTGGATTCTTTCCTTTAGGGTTGGGGACCAACTTCTACACATTATTCCTTTCAAATTGGTTTAGCTTCTCCTGCATAGCTAATATCCAATCAGGATCCAACAAAGCTTCTTCAACCTTCTTTGGTTCTTCCTTGGAAAGAAAGCTGCTGTATAGACATTCTTCCTGAGCTGCTCTTCTTGTTGAACTCTAGAAGAAATATCACCAATGATAAGCTCAAAGGGGTGATCTTTTGTCCATTTCCTTTGTTGAGGTAGATTAGCTCTAGATGAAGAGACCTCATTGTTGTCTTGATGTGTGATTGAGTTTTGATTGTTAGAAACTCCCCCTGAGTTTGTGGATCTTTGATTTGAGAAAGGGGAACTTTCTATAGGTGATCTATCATGACTTCCTGCTCCTTTTGATAATCCAACGGATGGTGAATTTTGAGTACCGACGGATGAAGCTGGTTGTCTCCCGACGGATAACGCAGATTGCCTTCCGACGGATGAAGCATTATACAACTCGACAGATGTTGAGTTTTGTGCTTCATTGGTAGTAGATTTATCTGCATTATCCGTAGACACGATTTCTTGATCACTTTCATCATCACTGTCATCACTAACCATCTCCACATTATCGAATTTGAGGCTCTCATGGTAATCTCCATCTTTCAGTCCTTCAATTTTTTCATCAAACACAACATGTATTGATTCCACAATAATGTTGGTTCTTAGATTGTAGATTGTAGACTCTATATGCTTTACCAACAGCATATCCAACAAAAATTCCTTCATTTGCTTTAGCATCAAACTTCCCATTTTGGTCAGTTTGATTTCTCAGAATATAGCATTTAGAGCCAAAGAATCAGGAAGAAAGGGTTTAGAGTTGGCTTCTTGTTCTTGAACAATTGAATAGGGAGGTTCCCTAGCCAGCTTGCTTGATTAACCAGAGAAATATTCTGAGTGTAAGCATGCAGTAATTTACAAAAAGAGCTTCAGCCCAGAAATATGTTGGTAGTTGAGATTCTTCAAGCACTGTCCCGCAGCTTCAATAAGTGATCTGTTCCTTGCGCTTTCCACTACTTCCTCCATTTTGTTGTGGAGAGTCCAGTTGCTGCTGAAAACTCATGCAGAATCCCATGTTCCTCGGAGAAAATGCTCTCAATGATAGAGTTTCTTGAACTCATGTCCATTGTCCACTCCTAGCTTCTTCTCACTGTGAATCAGGATGATTATGAGACTTGCCTTATGTGATTGATGATGATTTCACTAGCTCATCTTTAGAATTTAGGAAGATATGTCCAGAGAACTTTGAGAAATCATCTACAATTACTAGACAAAATCTTTTCCTTGAGATGGACAATACATTGACTGGTCCAAAAAAAACTCCATGTGAAGCAGTTGCAAAGGCTCTTCAATTGTTGAATCAAGTTTCTTCCTAAATGATGCTTTAAATCTGCTTCCCTTTTTGGCAGGCATCACACAGTCCATCCTTTGAAAAACTCCACTAGAAGTTTAAATGGGATAGCTTCTTGGCCATAGCACAACTTTCATCCTGACTTGCTTTACTGAGAAGACAGTTACAGATTTTGCATTGTATGAGTTGAAAGCAGCTAGGTACACATTTCCTTTTCTCACACCAGTGGAAACCACTTTGTTGCTTCTTTTATTAGTCACAAACAGGCTTCTGAGTTGAAGGTTACTGAATTGGACTTTGTCACAAAGCTGGTTGATACTCAACAGATTGTGTTTGAGACCATCCACTAAGGCAACCTCCTCAATGATGACATTCTCCTTTAAAATCAAGTCATATCCCACAGTATAACCCTTGTTGTCATCTCCAAAAGTGATACTTGGGCCAGCTCTCTCCTTGAATTTCCGTGAGGCAGGGTAAATCACTAGTCATGTGTATTTGAACAACCACTATCCAAGTACCAAAGATTTTTTCTGTTCCCTGCACACATCAAATCAATCAAGTTTGATTTTGGTACCCAAGTTTCCTGGGGTCCTGCCTTGTTAGCTTTCTTTTTCTGTTTCTTAGGCTTTATCTCATTGACTTGGGAATTTCAGATTCATCCTTAGTCATTTGAGTTGGGCCTTTGAAACCATTCATTGCAACAGAATTATCATGCATATTATGACTAACAGGAAATGGCATCTATGGGTAAACATTTATTCCAGTAAGGCATGCTAAATGGCATTGTGGCATACTATATGCAGCTATAAGGATTAGGTGCAAATGGCAATATTAGCAAACTGTGCATTCATTTTCTGTGTAGACATAGCAATTAACAGGTATGGGAGACATGGCCATTACATGATAGAAATTGAGGTTACACGGACATGGAAGTAGGCATGGCAGATTGCAATTAACAGACAGATGATTTACACTACCACACTTGACACAGATTGTTTCTAGGAGCATATTTATCAGGTGTGTAGTTATTGTGTTTGTTAACTCCTACTTTACCCATTTCCATATTGTTTTTTCCTTTTAGTCTCTGTTTTTACCTCAATCTTTTCAAGTCTATACTTACTGTTTGACAGTGATGTGACCAACATTAGCCTTTTTCCCTTTCTTAATTTGACTCGACTCTCCTGAAATAAAGTTCTTGGAAACAGACCCATACTTCTCATTTAGCTTAACTAGTTTGGCTTTACTAATGGGCTTGCTCACAGCCGACGGATGAGGATTTCATCATTCGACGGATAACACTTTTTGTTATCTGACGGATAGTCCTCATCATCTGTCGAGTCTACATCTGTTAGCAGTCCATCTACCAAATTAGGTTCTAGTTTCTCCTTTGTTCTTTTTCCAGGCTTCATCACAGAAGGACTCGATTCCTTGAACTTTGGTGATTTGAGCATGGACATCTCTGGATGTTTTCCATGCTTTAATCACCTCTTGTTCACGCTCGATCTGCTTCTTCAAATTTCTTCCTTCTTTAAGGACTCAGTTAATTCCTCCTTAGCAATCTTAATTTCTCAAAAATCAATAAACTGAGACTCAAGCACATTATTTCTCCACTCAAAAACAAATTGTTTTCTTTGATTTTAGCATTTTCTTTAGTAAGAGACTTAAGTGTAACACACAAATGATATAATTCTATAGACATGTCATATATGGCATCATTACACTCATCTTTAGATAAATGTGCAAGGTTTGTAGTAATTACCTGACTGCTTTAGGAACGTGTCTCTGTCTCATCAGACTTGGCCATTAGGGCTAGATTGACATAGCTGACATCTTCATCTTCATCCAGACCATCTTCTGCCCAGTCATTTTCTTGTGTAATAAAGCCCTTTCCTTTTGCTTGAGTAGATCAAAATATTTTTACTTATAATCCACAGACTCAAACTTTTTCTTACTGGAATCTGACTTCCTACACTCACTGGCAAAATGCCCTGCCAAGCCACATTTGAAATATTTGAATTTTGACTTATCCACCATGTTTCTATTTGGCTTGGCTGCTCCAAAGTTCTTCTTGAACTTGAGCTTGGAAAATCTCCTGGAAAGAAATGCTAGGTGCTCATCAATGTCCTCCATGTCATCTTGACTCAATGAATCTTCACTTTCTATTGCAAGCCCCTTGCCCTTGTTCTCACAGACCTTTGAAGTTGATTCAACAGCTTCCATCTTCACTTCCTTCTCCTTTTCCAACTCAGCAACTAGTGCAATGGATCCTCCTTTCTTCTTCCCTCTCTTTATCCTTTCATCCTGCTTTATTTCAAGCTCATAGGTTTTCAGGATGCCATACAGTCTCTCCAAAGTAAATTCCTTATAATCTTGTGAGTTTCTTAATGAGACTGTCATTGGTTTCCATTCATTTGGAAGAGATCTAAGGAATTTCATATTAGAGTCTTTAGTCTGATAGACCCTTCCATGCAACTTGAGAGCATTTATTAGTTTTTGAAACCTACTAAAAATGTCAGTGAGAGACTCACTTTCCTCATTGTGAAAATGCTCGTATTGCTGAATCAAGAGCTGCATCTTATTTTCTCTAACTTGCTCAGTGCCATCACAGATTATCTGTATAGTATCCCAAACTTCCTTGGCAGTTTTGCAGTTGATAATGTTGTCAAACATGTCTGCATCAACTCCATTAAACAGAATATTCATGGCCTTTTTATCCTTTCTGACTTGTTCAATGTCAGGATCAGACTATTCATGCCTTGGCTTGAGGACTGATGGCTCGTTTCCTGTTGCAGCTCTCATTGGAACATGAGGGCCTCTTTCTATGCAGTCCACATAGGCCTCATCTTGAGAAAGCATATGAAGATGCATTTTTACCTTCCAATGATGGTAATTGTCTTTATCTAGAAAAGGAATCTTGACTCCAACATCCTTCTTGTTCATCTTGCTGAATTGTTTTGATCTTTAAACTCTTTATAAGTTAAGAGCTTGCTCTGATACCAATTGTTAGTCCCTTAACAATATAGCAAGAATTACAGAAGGGGGGTTGAATGGAATTCTTGAACCTTTTTCTAAAAATAAAAATGTTCAAACTCGAATATAAGTATAAGTGTATTGATTAGCACAATACGGAATAAAAACTTAAGTGAACCAAAACATAAGTAATTAAAAATAAGAGTCTTTAAAAACTTTCTGGTGGATTTAAACAATTCCACCAGAGATATATATATTATATCGAGAGAACTCTGTGTGCAAGAATGCTCACAGCTGCTTACAAATATGAACTACTGAGAATACAGAGAAATGCTAATAATTCTGCTTAAAAATGTTTCTCACTTTTTGTATCTCAGGTCTTGGTTTCTATTTGCTACTTCTTGGTTTATATATTACCAAGATTACAAAGTCAAAAGACAGGATCATTATAAAAACTATCGGGTCTAATGCTTTGTTACTTTGTTCTCTATTACCCAGTTAATAGGCTTCCTCATTCCATTTGTATACACTTCGACGCATGTGACTATGCTGTCACTGTCAACTGATATTTGAATTCTTTATCCGTTGAGTACATGATCATCCGTCGATTTTATGATCATCCGTTGATGGCTTCATTGATCATCCGTCGACTGCTATATTGAACATCTGTTGATAGCTATTTGATCATTCGTCGATGGCTTTGTTAATCATCCGTCGGTAGCTATTTTGGCACTTGACTTCAATTCATTTATATAGAATTACAAGACATCATCTATGTACAATTAATCAACCTATTCTGCATATCTAGTTAAAGTCAACATGACTTATATGCTACTACAGAATTTATACAAAGGTGTATGCAGAAATGTGCTACAGACTCATTATTACATAAGCTACTCACTCGATGGATAATAAGTCATCATCCGTCGGGACTATAATGAGTTATCCGTCGGGACTATAATTCTTATTCGTCAAGTGCTACATTATTTCACTAAGTAAAATCTACTTAGGTGTTTTGTTTATGTCTTCATCAAGTACACAACATATGCACAACAAATACTATTCAACTTACTACCCTTGATTTATATATCACAAAGTTACATGATAAAAAGATAAGATAATAAGACAAACTATTTCTAGTCTAATTATATGATGCTACACTTCTCTTTCCAGAATCTTTGAATGTCTTTTGTTTAGCATGTAAATGGAAATGCTTCTTTTATTCTCTAAAACCTGAATTAGGCTACCACATTCCATTTGCATACAACCAACGTATGTGACTGTCAAGTCACTATCAACTGCTCTTTTGAATCTGATCATCCGTTGAAACTTTGGTTGTTCATCCGTTGAAACTCAGATTGATCATCCGTCGAGACTTATGTTGATCATCCGTTGAAACTTTGTGAATCATCCGTTGAGACTGTCTTCTTTCCATTTGACTCCATTTCATTTATACAAGAGGCATCTAATATTTAAAATTAACCATCCTATATTGCATATCAATATAGTAGGTAATCATGACTTAAACATTCTACAACATTTAGTTCACTAAGTTGCTTAAGTATGCAGAAATGTGCTACTAATCTTATTGTTACATAAGTTACTCTTTCAACAGATGTTAAATTGATCATCTATTGAAAGCTACAATTTCACTTAAATAAAATCTACCAAGTGTTTTGTTCAAGTTATCATCAAGTACACAATATATTCCTAACAGAGAATGAAGAAGCAACCTTTCTAGACCTCGAAGATTACAATATGTTTTGTCTAGAAAGCTTTGTAACTTGGTGATGTATAAACTAATTAGTAGCAGTGTTTCACTTAAGAAATAGGTTTTTCATTTTCATAAAGCTTTAGAGAGATATCCTTATCTGAGTGAAACACTGATAACCGCAACTGTGAGATTATACTTGTAATTGCAACAAATTATTTCTTCAAAAATAAACTTCAGGTGGCAAGTCGAGAAATAACCCACCTAAAATTATAAACATCTATGTTCATATTTTCTTTCCCATGCACAAATTAACTTGAAAATTTTAATTTGTATTCAACCCCCCCCCCTTCTACAAATTAACCTAAGTTGATTCTTAGTAATAACATAACTGTTGGATATTCTTAACAAAATGATCAGAATGGTTAGATCCAAGTATCAAAATAATACACTACCCGAGCTCCCAGGTTTGAATCTCTACAACAGCAAACATTATTATTTATACTGACCAAATAAGTTCAAAAGTTCGATTACCACCAACCACATACATCATCCAAATAAAAAAATAACGCACTACCAAGCTCCCGGGTTCGATTCTCTCCAACAACATAAATTTATATTTTTATTATAAAGATAAAATTAATTATTATTATTATTATTATTATTATTATTATTATTATTATTTATAAAGTAATAAATAAAATTAATAACACAAGTGTCAATCATATATATTTTATACTATTTGATGTTACCTCAATCATATACTATTTTAAACTATTTAATGTTACCTTGAAATTGTTCATATTCAAATTAAAATTATGTAATTATTAATTTATCAGTTAGTTGTTTATATTGAACTTTTATTAAAATCATTTATAATACAAATGAAAATATAAAAAATTAACGGGAACCAGTGCATCGCACATGATATAAGTTAAAAAAAATATAAAATTTGAAATAATGTATAATTTGGTTCAACCTCTAACTTGGTTATCCTTTATTTTGATTGTTATTATTAATCACAACCATTATATCTATTAAATCAACGATCAGTTCCAAATAAATATTAAAAATCTAATCAATTAAAGTTTTCATATTCAAATCACATCAAATACATTCTAATAATATATTTATTTTGAATTTCAGAATTACTTATTATTTTCTAAGAATCACTTTAAAATCAATAAAATTAAAAAGTACGGTAATAAAGAGTGCTAAAATTTTGACAAAATGTGTTCTATGGTGATTAAATTAAATTCTTGCTAATATAATGTTAGATGTATTTGATACTGTTAGAGTTTATTATCAGAACTTATCTTAGGAGATTATCAGAGTTTATCACCCATTGGATTCTAACAGATAATGACATCATTACTATTTGATTTTTAGTATTTGTCATTATGATATAAGCTGTAAAAGTCTGCTATCCTATAAATCAGTAAAAGATTTTGTTAGATATATTTGATAATGTCGTGGCTAATATGATTTATGTTTAGTTTTCAGATCTTACTTAAACAGCATAAATCAGTACTTACTGGAAGTCAGGACTTAAGGATATCAGTACTTATATTATCAGGAGATAATCATCAGAAGATGGATATCAAAACTTAAGTGCTGGAGTATGTTCAGATAAGGATATTAGCTGATTAAAGGAAAGAAGATCGAGATAAACATAAGAGTAGATATGCATGAAGAAGGAGTTCCGTGAAGAATGGAATACTTGGAAGAAAAGATATCTGATTGATATATTTTAGGAAGCAGAATTATATTCCATATCAATTAGCGATTATCTTGTAACTGTGTAGTATATAAACACAGACATAGGGTTTACACTATAAGTGTTATCATATTCAAGAAGATTATTCGTAGTAACCTTAGCAGCTCTCGTGATATTTGTTCATCACTGAGAGGTAACAGTTCCATACTGTAACAGAGTTTTATTGTTTCAATAAAGTTTGTTTTCTGTTACTTGAAATATTAAAAATTCGATTTGATTGTATTTTACACTGTATTCACCCCCTCTACAGTGTGTGTGACCTAACAAGTGGTATCAAAGCCTATCTGTTAACACACATACAGTTAAAGATCCAAACACAATCATGTCTGACACAGAAACTCCAACTAAGCCTACCAAAACTGAAGAACCTCCAAAGACATAAATTCAAAGTCGGTATGAAACCATCAGAGTTCCCATACTGAGACCATCTGAATATGCCATATGGAAGGTGAGGATGACCATGTTTCTGGAAGCTACAGATCCAGAATATCTTGATAGAATCAAGGAAGGGCCTCACAAACCAACCAAGCTCGCTGTTGCAGTTGCAGGTGAAGAAGCAAAGACCGTACCAAAGGAGAAGAGTGATTATACTGTTGAAGATATCGCATCAATTGCTAAGGATGCTAAGGTACGACACTTACTGCATAGTGCCATTGATAATGTAATGTCAAACAGGGTATTAACTGCAAGACTGCTAAGGAGATATGGGATGCTCTGGAAACAAGGTGTCAGGGAACTGATACAATTAAGAAGAACAGGAAGACAATACTCACTCAAGAGTATGAACACTTTGACTCAAAGGCTAATGAGTCATTGACTGATTTATATGATAGATTTGTCAAACTCTTGAATGATCTGTCACTGGTTAATAAGGAGTATGATCTTGAAGATTCAAACCTTAAATTCCTGTTAGCTCTTCCTGAATGTTGGGATTTGAAGGCAACAACAATAAGAGACAACTACAGTCTTGATGAAATAACTCTTGATGAAATTTATGGAATGCTCAAGACTCATGTACTTGAGATGGAACAAAGAAGCAAGAGGAAAGGAGGAAAGTCAAGGACAGTTGCTCTTAAGGCTGAAGAAGAATCCCCCAAGGCAGCTACCTCAAGAAAAGACAAGGGTAAAGCCTTTTTCACAAAAGCCTGATACTGAGTCATCAAGTTCTGAAAGTGATGATGACTCAGATTCTGAAAGCTTGCCTGAGACTGATGCTGATGAGGAGATGATGAAGCTGTGCGCTCTTATGGTGAAAGGGATCACAAAGATTGCATACAGGAAGTTCAGGAAGGGAAATAAGTTTTTCCAGGAAAGGCACAAGTTCTGATAAGAAGAATTTCAGAAGATCTGAAGGCAGAGGAGGAAAGTCTGATAGAGGAGATTATACCAATGTCAAATGCTATAACTGTGGTGAGAAAGGCCACATATCTCCTGATTGTAAAAAAGTAAAGGGTGACAAAGGCAAGGCTCTTGTCATAAAGCAGAAAAGCTGGACAGACACCTCAGACTCTGAAAGTGAGGAGAACTATGCGTTGATGGCAAATGCTGATAAAGAAAGTGCTGAGAGCAGTTCTGAAGCTGCTGAAACAAAGGTACCTCAGACTACTTATGCTTTTCATACTGATAATATTAATGAGTTGAGAAGATATCTTAAAACCATGTTTGTTAGTTATAGAGATCAAACTTTAACATGTGAAAGATTAACTTTTGAAATCTTGCTTTTAAGAAAAGAAATGATTTCTTAGAAAAAGAGTTAGTTATGTTCCATCAAACTCAGAAGGATAGAGATGATGCTTTTTATGTTAGGGACGAAGTGCTAAAAATGAATGAATCTCTAAAAACTGAGTTAGAAAAGGAAAGAGAGATAATCAGGACTTGGACTAACTCTGGCAAACAACTCAAAATTTGCTAAGTAGTGAAAATTGGAAAGAGGGCTTAGGTTATGGAGAGGATAAGAATGATAAAGGAACTGTAGAAATTAAGCCTGTTGTTAAGCAAAAGCCAAAGTTAAAACTTTTTAAGTTTGTAACTGTAGAAGTCTGATAATGATAAATTAGAAGTTAGATAGGGATTAACTTCTGACAAACTAAAACAGGAAAAGACAGTTGAAGTAAACATAGGCTTAATGACTAAGAAGCAGCTTAAGCATAAGCTGAAAGATGTTAAGAATGCAAACAAGGTAAAATCACCTAGGAAAAATAGGAATGGAAAGGAAGGTGTAAATAAAAGCAATGATTATAAACCTGTTCCTGATGCTCCTAGGAAAATATGTCATAACTGTGGAAGTTCTAACCATCTGGCCTCTTTTTGCAGGAAGAATAAGAACATAAACTCCTTACCTTCAAAATCAGGAGTTAAGAGTAAGTCTGTTAGATATAAACCACAAAATCCTTGTTTTCATTGTGGTAGTTTATGGCATTCCATTTATACTTGTAAGGAATATCATAGTTTGTACTATGATTATTATCAATTAAAACCTTCTTTGAAGAAAGTTTCCATTGTTCCTTCTAGTGTAAATTCTGATTCAAAGTCTGACAGTGTAAGTTTTGATAAGAAAAATGTTAACATAAACTCTGATGCTAAATCCGCTGCAAATGTTAACAAACTTAATAAGGCCAAAGGATCCAAGCAAGTCTGGATCCTTAAAACTAATCATTATGGTCTTTGTGATTGCAGGGCAACAGGAAAAATATTCTAGTTCTGGACAGTGGATGTTCAGGACATATGACTGGAAATAAAGCCCTGCTATCAGACTTTGTGGAGAAAGCTGGCCCAAGTATTTCTTATGGAGATGGCAACATTGGAAAAACATTGGGATATGGCAATATCAATCTTGGGAATGTCATCATTAAAGATGTAGCTCTGGTCTCAGGACTTAAACACAATCTGCTGAGTATAAGTCAAATCTGTGACAGAGGTTATCATGTTGATTTCTTTGAAGAACACTGTGAAGTTGTGAGTAAATCCAAAGGCAAAGTTGTTCTAAAAGGATACAGGCGTGGTAACATTTATGAAGCAAAGCTTTCAACAAGTACTGATGGTTCTGCAATCTGTCTGATGAGTAGAGCATCAATTGAAGAAAGCTGGAATTGGCACAAGAAACTCTCTCATTTAAATTTCAGCAATATAAATGAACTAGTCAAGAAAGATCTTGTGAGAGGACTGCCAAAGTCAGTATTTGCTCCTGATGGCCTTTGTGATTCTTGTCAGAAGGCCAAATAAAAAATCTTCATTCAAGAGCAAGACTGAATCATCAATTCTTGAGCCTTATCATCTACTACATGTTGATCTATTTGGTCCAGTGAATGTCATGTCTATTGCAAAGAAGAAATATGCGTTGGTCAGTGGATGAGTTCACCAGATACATGGTGTATTTCTTGCACACAAAAAGTGAAACCGCATCTATCTTGATTGATCATGTCAAACATCTGGATAAATTGGTCAAGATTCTGTGAAAACCATAAGGATGATAATGGCACTGAGTTCAAGAATTTGATAATGGAAGAGTTCTGCAAAACCATGGAATTAAGCAGGAATTTTCTACTCCTGGAACTCCACAGAAAAATGGAGTTGTTGAAAGGAAGAATAGAACTCTCATTGAAGCTGCACGTACAGTGCTTGAAGAAGCAAAACTTCAAACCTATTTCTGGGTTGAAGCTGTGCAGACTGCTTGTTTTACTCAAATGCAACACCATTACAAGCAAGGAAAAACACCATATG
>NW_027420330.1:0-4227 GCF_009905375.1 Apium graveolens
CACGAGGTATGGAGCAAAAATTGAGGCGGCCCATTTTTTGGATTTCTTTTCATAATTTGTCCCTTGGATTTATGAAATTGCATTCGCGTCCATTCGGGTCGTCCGGAAGTGAATCGGAGCTGAAAAATGGAACTCGGTTTCCGAATAATCCTCGTAGGGGTAGTACACGAGGTATGGAGCAAAAATTGAGGCGGCCCATTTTTTGGATTTCTTTTCATAATTTGTCCCTATGGATTTATGAAATTGCATTCGCGTCCATTCGGGGTCGTCCAAGTGAATCGGAGCTGAAACGAATGGAACTCGGTTTCCGAATAATCCTCGTAGGGGTAACACAGTATGGAGCAAAAATTGAGGCGGCCCATTTTTTGGATTTCTTTCATAATTTGTCCCTATGGATTTATGAAATTGCATTCGCGTCCATTCGGGTCGTCCGGAAGTGAATCGGAGCTGAAACGAATGGAACTCGTGTTCCGAATAATCCTCGTAGGGGGTAGTAGTACACGAGGTAGGAGCAAAAATTGAGGCGGCCCATTTTTTGGATTTCTTTTCATAATTTGTCCCTATGGATTTATGAAATTGCATTCGCGTCCATTCGGGGTCGTCCGGAAGTGAATCGGAGCTGAAACGAATGGAACTCGGTTTCCGAATAATCTCGTAGGGGTAGTACACGAGGTATGGAGCAAAAATTGAGGCGGCCCATTTTTTGGATTTCTTTTCATAATTTGTCCCTATGGATTTATGAAATTGCATTCGCGTCCATTCGGGTCGTCCGAAAGTGAAACGGAGCTGAAACGAATGGAACTCGGTTTCCGAATAATCCTCGTAGGGGTAGTACACGAGGTATGGAGCAAAAATTGAGGCGGCCCATTTTTTGGATTTCTTTTCATAATTTATCCCTATGGATTTATGAAATTGCATTCGCGTCCATTCGAGGTCGTCCGGAAGTGAATCGGAGCTGAAACGAATGGAACTCGGTTTCCGAATAATCCTCGTAGGGGTAGTACACGAGGTATGGAGCAAAAATTGAGGCGGCCCATTTTTTGGATTTCTTTTCATAATTTGTCCCTATGGATTTATGAAATTGCATTCGCGTCCATTCGGGTCGTCCGGAAGTGAATCGAGCTGAAACGAATGGAACTCGGTTTCCGAATAATCCTCGTAGGGGTAGTACACGAGGTATGGAGCAAAAATTGAGGGCCCATTTTTTGGATTTCTTTTCATAATTGTCCCTATGGATTTATGAAATTGCATTCGCGTCCATTCGGGGTGTCCGGAAGTGAATCGAGCTGAAACGAATGGAACTCGGTTTCCGAATAATCCTCGTAGGGGGTAGTACACGAGGTATGGAGCAAAATTGAGGCGGCCCATTTTTTGGATTTCTTTTCATAATTTATCCCTATGGATTTATGAAATTGCATTCGCGTCCATTCGGGGTCGTCCGGAAGTGAATCGAGCTAAACGAATGGAACTCGGTTTCCGAATAATCCTCGTAGGGGGTAGTACACGAGGTAAGCAAAAATTGAGGCGGCCCATTTTTTGGATTTCTTTTCATAATTTGTCCCTATGGATTTATGAAATTGCATTCGTCCATTCGGGGTCGTCCGAAGTGAATCGAGCTGAAACGAATGGAACTCGGTTTCCGAATAATCCTCAGGGGTAATACACCAGGTATGGAAAAATTGAGGCGGCCCATTTTTTGGATTTCTTTTCATAATTTGTCCCTATGGATTTATGAAATTGCATTCGCGTCCATTCGGGGTCGTCCGGAAGTGAATCGGAGCTGAAACGAATGGAACTCGGTGGTCCGAATAATCCTCGTAGGGGGTAGTACACGAGGTATGGAGCAAAAATTGAGGCGGCCCATTTTTTGGATTTTTTCATAATTTGTCCCTATGGATTTATGAAATTGCATTCGCGTCCATTCGGTCCGGAAGTGAATCGAGCTGAAACGAATGGAACTCGTTTCCGAATAATCGTAGGGGGTAGTACACGAGGTATGGAGCAAAAATTGAGGCGGCCCATTTTTTGGATTTCTTTTCATAATTTTCCCTATGGATTTATGAAATTGCATTCGCGTCCATTCGGGTCGTCCGGAAGTGAATCGGAGAAACGAATGAATGAACTCGGTTTCCGAATAATCCTCGTAGGGGTATACACAGGTATGGAGCAAAAATTGAGGCGTTTTTGGATTTCTTTTCATAATTCGTCCCTATGGATTTATGAAATTGCATTCGCGTCCATTCGGGTCGTCCGGAAGTGAATCGGAGCTGAAACGAACTCGGTTCCGAATAATCCTCGTAGGGGTAGGTATACACGAGTACGGAGCAAAAATTGAGGCGGCCCATTTTTTGGATTTCTTTTCATAATTTGTCCCTATGGATTTATGAAATTGCATTCGCGTCCATTCGGGTCGTCCGGAAGTGAATCGGAGCTGAAACGAATGGAACTCGGTTTCCGAATAATCCTCGTAGGGGTGTACACGAGGTATGGAGCAAAAATTGAGGCGGCCCATTTTTTGGATTTTTTCATAATTTGTCCCTATGGATTTATGAAATTGCATTCGCGTCCATTCGGGGTCGTCCGGAAGTGAATCGGAGCTGAAACGAATGGAACTCGGTTTTCGAATAATCCTCGTAGGGGTAGTACACGAGGTATTGAGCAAAAATTGAGGTGGCCCGTTTTTTGGATTTCTTTTCATAATTTTCCCTATGGATTTATGAAATTGCATTCGCGTCCATTCGGGGTCGTCCGGAAGTGAATCGAGCTGAACGAATGGAACTCGTTTCCGAATAATCCTCGTAGGGGTAGTACACGAGGTATGGAGCAAAATTGAGGCGGCCCATTTTTTGGATTTCTTTTCATAATTTCCCTATGGATTTATGAAATTGCATTCGCGTCCATTCGGGGTCGTCCGGAAGTGAATCGAGCTGAAACGAATGGAACTCGGTTTCCGAATAATCCTCGTAGGGGTAGTACACGAGGTATGGAGCAAAAATTGAGGCGGCCCGTTTTTTGGATTTCTTTTCATAATTTATCCCTATGGATTTATGAAATTGCATTCGCGTCCATTCGGGTCGTCCGGAAGTGAATCGAGCTGAAACGAATGGAACTCGGTTTCCGAATAATCTCGTAGGGGGTAGTACACGAGGTATGGAGCAAAAATTGAGGCGGCCCATTTTTGGATTTCTTTTCATAATTTCCCTATGGATTTATGAAATTGCATTCGCGTCCATTCGGGGTCGTCCGGAAGTGAATCGAGCTAAACGAATGGAACTCGGTTTCCGAATAATCTCGTAGGGGTAGTACACGAGGTAAGGAGTAAAAATTGAGGCGGCCCGTTTTTTGGATTTCTTTTCATAATTTGTCCCTATGGATTTATGAAATTGCATTCGCGTCCATTCGGGGTCGTCCGGAAGTGAATCGGAGCTGAAACGAATGGAACTCGGTTTCCGAATAATCCTCGTAGGGGGTAATACACCAGGTATGGAGCAAAAATTGAGGCGGCCCATTTTTTGGATTTCTTTTCATAATTCGTCCCTATGGATTTATGAAATTGCATTCGCGTCCATTCGGGGTCGTCCGGAAGTGAATCGGCTGAAACGAATGGAACTCGGTGTATCCGAATAATCCTCGTAGGGGGTAGTACACGAGGTATGGAGCAAAAATTGAGGCGGCCCATTTTTTGGATTTATTTTCATAATTTGTCCCTATGGATTTATGAAATTGCATTCGCGTCCATTCGGGTCGTCCGGAAGTGAATCCGAGCTGAAAGAATGGAACTCGGTTTCCGAATAATTCGTAGGGGGTAGTACACAGGTGGAGCAAAATTGAGGTGGCCCATTTTTTGGATTTCTTTTCATAATTTGTCCCTATGGATTTATGAAATTGCATTCGCGTCCATTCGGGGTCGTCCGGAAGTGAATCGGAGCTGAAACGAATGGAACTCGGTTTCCGAATAATCTCGTAGGGGTAGTACACGAGGTATGGAGCAAAAATTGAGGCGGCCCGTTTTTTGGATTTCTTTTCATAATTTGCCCTATGGATTTATGAAATTGCATTCGCGTCCATTCGGGGTCGTCCGGAAGTGAATCGGAGCTGAACGAATGGAACTCGGTTTCCGAATAATCCTCATAGGGGGTACACGAGGTATGGAGCAAAAATTGAGGTGGCCCGTTTTTTGGATTTCTTTCATAATTTCCCTTGGATTTATGAAATTGCATTCGCGTC
>NW_027420331.1:0-20474 GCF_009905375.1 Apium graveolens
AAAAAATGGGCCGCCTCAATTTATGCTCCATCTCGTCTAATACCGCTACGAGAATTATTAGAAACCTAGTTTCATTCATTTCAGTCCCGATTCACTTTCGGACGTCTCCAAATAACGCGAATGCAATTTCATAATCCATAAGGACAAATTATGAAAAGATGTCAAAAAAAGCCGCCTCAATTTATGCTCCATACCTCGTGTACAACTGCCTACGAGAATTATTTGGAAATCTAGTTCATTCATTTCAGGCCCAGATTCACTTTCGGACGACCCCAGATAAACGTGAATGCAATTTCAATCCATAAGGACAAATTATGAAAAGATACCCAAAAAATGGGCGCCTCAATTTATGCTCCATACCTCGTCTACTACCGTACGAGAATTATTTAGAAACCTTGTTTCATTCATTTCAGCCCCGATTCACTTTCGGACGTCCCAAATAACGCGAATAAAATTTCATAAATCCATAAGGACAAATTATGAAAAGATGTCCAAAAAACGAGCCGCCTCAATTTATGCTCCATACCTCGTGTACTACTGCCTACAAGAATTATGGAAATATTTCATTCGTTTCAGGCCCAGATTCACTTTCGGACGACCCAAATAAACGCGAATGCAATTTCATAAATCCATAAGGACAAATTATGAAGAATATCCAAAAAATGGGTAGCCATCAATTTTTTGCTCCATACCTCGTGTACTACTACCTACGAGAATTATGTTTGAAACCTAGTTTCATTCATTTCAGCCCCGATTCACTTTCCGACGACCCCAAATAAATGCGAATGCAATTTCGTAAATCCATAAGGACAAATTATGAAAAGATATCAAAAAAATGGGTAGCCTCAATTTTTGCTCCATACCTCGTGTACTACTGCCTACGAGAATTATGTTGAAACCTAGTTTCATTCATTTCAGCCCCGATTCACTTTCGGACGACCCCAAATAAATGCGAATGCAATTTCGTAAATCCATAAGGACAAATTATGAAAAGATATCAAAAAATGGGCCGCCTCAATTTATGCTCCATACCACGTCTACTACCCCGCCTACGAGAATTATTTAGAAACCTGTTTCATTCATTTCAGCCTCGATTCACTTTCGGACGTCCCCAAATAAAAGCGAATGCAATTTCATAAATCCATAAGGACAAAATTATGAAAGATGTCCAAAAAACGAGCCGCCTCAATTTATGCTCCATACCTCGTGTTACTACTGCCTACGAGAATTATTTGGAAATCTAGTTTCATTCGTTTCAGGCCCAGATTCACTTTCGGACGACCCCAAATAAACGCGAATGCAATTTCATAAATCCATAAGGACAAATTATGAAGAGATATCCAAAAAATGGGCCGCCTCAATTTATGCTCCATACCTCGTCTACTACCGCCTACGAGAATTATTTAGAAACCTTGTTTCATTCATTTCAGCCCCGATTCACTTTCGGACGTCCCCAAATAAACGCAAATGCAATTTCATAAATCCATAAGGACAAATTATGAAAAGATGTCCAAAAAACGAGCCGCCTCAATTTATGCTCCATACCTCGTATACTACTGCCTACGAGAATTATTTGGAAATCTAGTTTCATTCGTTTCAGGCCCAGATTCACTTTCGGACGACCCCAAATAAACGCGAATGCAATTTCAAAAATCCATAAGGACAAATTATGAATAGATATCCAAAAAAGGGCAACCTCAATTTTTATTCCATACCTAGTGTACTACTGCCTATGAGAATTATTGGGAAACCTAGTTTCATTCGTTTCAGCCCCGATTCACTTTCGGACGACACCAAATAAACGTGAATGCAAATTCATAAATCCATAGGGACAGATTATGAAAAGATATCAAAAAAATGGGCAGCCCTAATTTTTGCTCGATACCTCGTGTACTGCTGCCTACGAGAATTATTTGGAAACCTAGTTTCATTCATTTCAGCCCCGATTCACTTTCGGACGACCCCAAATAAACGCGAATACAATTTCATAAATCCATAAAGACAAATTATGAAAATATATCCAAAAAATGGGCCGCCTCAATTTATGTTCCATACATCGTGTACTACTGCCTACGAGAATTATTTGGAAACCTAGTTTCATTCGTTTCAGCCCCGATTCACTTTCGGATGACTCCAAATAAACGTGAATGCAATTTAATAAATCTATAGGACAAATTATGAAATGATATCAAAAAAATGGGTAGCCTCAATTTTTGCTCCATACCTCGTGTACTACTGCCTACGAGAATTATGTTGAAACCTAGTTTCATTCATTTCAGCCCCGATTCACTTTCGGACGACCCCAAATAAATGCGAATGCAATTTCGTAAATCCATAAGGACAAATTATGAAAAGATATCCAAAAAATGGGCCGCCTCAATTTATGCTCCATACCACGTCTACTACCGCCTACGAGAATTATTTAGAAACCTTGTTTCATTCATTTCAGCCTCGATTCACTTTCGGACGTCCCCAAATAAAAGCGAATGCAATTTCATAAATCCATAAGGACAAATTATGAAAAGATGTCCAAAAAACGAGCCGCCTCAATTTATGCTCCATACCTCGTGTACTACTGCCTACGAGAATTATTTGGAAATCTAGTTTCATTCGTTTCAGGCCCAGATTCACTTTCGGACGACCCCAAATAAACGCGAATGCAATTTCATAAATCCATAAGGACAAATTATGAAGAGATATCCAAAAAAGGGCAACCTCAATTTTTATTCCATACCTAGTGTACTACTGCCTATGAAAATTATTGGGAAACCTAGTTTCATTCGTTTCAGCCCCGATTCACTTTCGGACGACACCAAATAAACGTGAATACAAATTCATAAATCCATAAGGACAAATTATGAAAAGATGTCGAAAAAACGAGCCGCCTTAATTTATGCTCCATACCTCGTGTACTACTGCCTACGAGAATTATTTGGAAATCTAGTTTCATTCGTTTCAGGCCCAGATTCACTTTCGTACGACCCCAAATAAACGCGAATGCAATTTCATAAATCCAAAAGGATAAATTATGAAGAGATATCCAAAAAAGGGCAACCTCAATTTTTATTCCATACCTAGTGTACTACTGCCTATGAGAATTATTGGGAAACCTAGTTTCATTCGTTTCAGCCCCGATTCACTTTCGGACGACACCAAATAAACGTGAATGCAAATTCATAAATCCATAGGGACAGATTATGAAAAGATATCAAAAAAATGGACAGCCCCAATTTATGCTCCATACCACGTGTACTGCTGCCTATGAGAATTATTTGGGAAACCGAGTTTCATTCGTTTTAGCCCCGATTCACTTTCGGACGACCCCAAATAAACGCGAATGCAATTTCATAAATCCATAAGGAAAATTATGAAAAGATGTCGAAAAAACGAGCCGCCTTAATTTATGCTCCATACCTCGTGTACTACTGCCTACGAGAATTATTTGGAAATCTAGTTTCATTCGTTTCAGGCCCAGATTCACTTTCGTACGACCCCAAATAAACGCGAATGCAATTTCATAAATCCAAAAGGATAAATTATGAAGAGATATCCAAAAAAGGGCAACCTCAATTTTTATTCCATACCTAGTGTACTACTGCCTATGAGAATTATTGGGAAACCTAGTTTCATTCGTTTCAGCCCCGATTCACTTTCGGACGACACCAAATAAACGTGAATGCAAATTCATAAATCCATAGGGACAGATTATGAAAAGATATCAAAAAAATGGACAGCCCCAATTTATGCTCCATACCACGTGTACTGCTGCCTATGAGAATTATTGGGAAACCGAGTTTCATTCGTTTTAGCCCCGATTCACTTTCGGACGACCCCAAATAAACGCGAATGCAATTTCATAAATCCATAAGGAAAATTATGAAAAGATGTCGAAAAAACGAGCCGCCTTAATTTATGCTCCATACCTCGTGTACTACTGCCTACGAGAATTATTTGGAAATCTAGTTTCATTCGTTTCAGGCCCAGATTCACTTTCGTATGACCCCAAATAAACGCGAATGCAATTTCATAAATCCATAAGGTTAAATTATGAAGAGATATCCAAAAAAGGGCAACCTCAATTTTTATTACATACCTAGTGTACTACTGCCTATGAGAATTATTGGGAAACCTAGTTTCATTCGTTTCAGCCCCGATTCACTTTCGGACGACACCAAATAAACGTGAATGCAAATTCATAAATCCATAGGGACAGATTATGAAAAGATATCAAAAAAATGGGCAGCCCCAATTTATGCTCCATACCTCGTGTACTGCTGCCTACGAGAATTATTTGGAAACCTAGTTTCATTCATTTCAGCCCCGATTCACTTTCGGACGACCCCAAATAAACGCGAATGCAATTTCATAAATCCATAAGGACAAATTATGAAAAGATGTCGAAAAAACGAGCCGCCTTAATTTATGCTCCATACCTCGTGTACTACTGCCTACGAGAATTATTTGGAAATCTAGTTTCATTCGTTTCAGGCCCAGATTCACTTTCGTATGACCCCAAATAAACGCGAATGCAATTTCATAAATCCATAAGGATAAATTATGAAGAGATATCCAAAAAAGGGCAACCTCAATTTTTATTACATACCTAGTGTACTACTGCCTATGAGAATTATTGGGAAACCTAGTTTCATTCGTTTCAGCCCCGATTCACTTTCGGACGACACCAAATAAACGTGAATGCAAATTCATAAATCCATAGGGACAGATTATGAAAAGATATAAAAAAAATGGGCAGCCCCAATTTATGCTCCATACCTCGTGTACTGCTGCCTACGAGAATTATTGGGAAACCGAGTTTCATTCGTTTCAGCCCCGATTCACTTTCGGACGACCCCAAATAAACGTGAATGCAAATTCATAAATCCATAGGGACAGATTATGAAAAGATATCAAAAAAATGGGCAGCCCCAATTTTTGCTCCATACCTCGTGTACTGCTGCCTACGAGAATTATTTGGAAACCTAGTTTCCTTCATTTCAACCTCGATTCACTTTCGGACGACCCCAAATAAACGCGAATGCAATTTCATAAATCCATAAGGAAAAATTATGAAAATATATCCAAAAAATGGGCCGCCTCAATTTATGTTCCATACATCGTGTACTACTGCCTACGAGAATTATTGGAAACCTAGTTTCATGCGTTTCAGCCCCGATTCACTTTCGGACGTCCCCAAATAAACGCGAATGCAATTTCATAAATCCATAAGGACAAATTATGAAAAGATGTCGAAAAAATGAGCCGCCTTAATTTATGCTCCATACCTCGTGTACTACTGCCTACGAGAATTATTTGGAAATCTAGTTTCATTCGTTTCAGACCCAGATTCACTTTCGTACGACCCTAAATAAACGCGTATGCAATTTCATAAATCCATAAGGATAAATTATGAAGAGATATCCAAAAAAGGGCAACCTCAATTTTTATTCCATACCTAGTGTACTACTGCCTATGAGAATTATTGGGAAACCTAGTTTCATTCGTTTCAGCCCCGATTCACTTTCGCACGACACCAAATAAACGTGAATGCAAATTCATAAATCCATAGGGACAGATTATGAAAAGATATCAAAAAAATGGGCAGCCCCAATTTTTGCTCCATACCTCGTGTACTGCTGCCTACGAGAATTATTTGGAAACCTAGTTTCATTCATTTCAGCCCCGATTCACTTTTGGACGACCCCAAATAAACGCGAATGCAATTTCATAAATCCATAAGGACAAATTATGAAAATATATCCAAAAAATGGGCCACCTCAATTTATGTTCCATACATCGTGTACTACTGCCTACGAGAATTATTTGGAAACCTAGTTTCATTCGTTTCAGCCTCGATTCACTTTCGGACGACCCCAAATAAACGCGAATGCAATTTAATAAATCCATAAGGACAAATTATGAAAATATATCCAAAAAATGGGCTGCCTCAATTTATGTTCCATACATCGTGTACTACTGCCTACGAGAATTATTTGGAAACCTAGTTTCATTCGTTTCAGCCCTGATTCACTTTCGGACGACCCCAAATAAACGCGAATGCAATTTCATAAATCCATAAGGACAAATTATGAAGAGATATCCAAAAAAGGGCAACCTCAATTTTTATTCCATACCTAGTGTACTACTGCCTATGAGAATTATTGGGAAACCTAGTTTCATTCGTTTCAGCCCCGATTCACTTTCGGACGACACCAAATAAACGTGAATACAAATTCATAAATCCATAAGGACAAATTATGAAAAGATGTCGAAAAAACGAGCCGCCTTAATTTATGCTCCATACCTCGTGTACTACTGCCTACGAGAATTATTTGGAAATCTAGTTTCATTCGTTTCAGGCCCAGATTCACTTTCGTACGACCCCAAATAAACGCGAATGCAATTTCATAAATCCAAAAGGATAAATTATGAAGAGATATCCAAAAAAGGGCAACCTCAATTTTTATTCCATACCTAGTGTACTACTGCCTATGAGAATTATTGGGAAACCTAGTTTCATTCGTTTCAGCCCCGATTCACTTTCGGACGACACCAAATAAACGTGAATGCAAATTCATAAATCCATAGGGACAGATTATGAAAAGATATCAAAAAAATGGACAGCCCCAATTTATGCTCCATACCTCGTGTACTGCTGCCTATGAGAATTATTGGGAAACCGAGTTTCATTCGTTTTAGCCCCGATTCACTTTCGGACGACCCCAAATAAACGCGAATGCAATTTCATAAATCCATAAGGAAAATTATGAAAAGATGTCGAAAAAACGAGCCGCCTTAATTTATGCTCCATACCTCGTGTACTACTGCCTACGAGAATTATTTGGAAATCTAGTTTCATTCGTTTCAGGCCCAGATTCACTTTCGTATGACCCCAAATAAACGCGAATGCAATTTCATAAATCCATAAGGATAAATTATGAAGAGATATCCAAAAAAGGGCAACCTCAATTTTTATTACATACCTAGTGTACTACTGCCTATGAGAATTATTGGGAAACCTAGTTTCATTCGTTTCAGCCCCGATTCACTTTCGGACGACACCAAATAAACGTGAATGCAAATTCATAAATCCATAGGGACAGATTATGAAAAGATATCAAAAAAATGGGCAGCCCCAATTTATGCTCCATACCTCGTGTACTGCTGCCTACGAGAATTATTTGGAAACCTAGTTTCATTCATTTCAGCCCCGATTCACTTTCGGACGACCCCAAATAAACGCGAATGCAATTTCATAAATCCATAAGGACAAATTATGAAAAGATGTTGAAAAAACGAGCCGCCTTAATTTATGCTCCATACCTCGTGTACTACTGCCTACGAGAATTATTTGGAAATCTAGTTTCATTCGTTTCAGGCCCAGATTCACTTTCGTATGACCCCAAATAAACGCGAATGCAATTTCATAAATCCATAAAGATAAATTATGAAGAGATATCCAAAAAAGGGCAACCTCAATTTTTATTACATACCTAGTGTACTACTGCCTATGAGAATTATTGGGAAACCTCGTTTCATTCGTTTCAGCCCCGATTCACTTTCGGACGACACCAAATAAACGTGAATGCAAATTCATAAATCCATAGGGACAGATTATGAAAAGATATCAAAAAAATGGGCAGCCCCAATTTATGCTCCATACCTCGTGTACTGCTGCCTACGAGAATTATTGGGAAACCGAGTTTCATTCGTTTCAGCCCCGATTCACTTTCGGACGACCCCAAATAAACGTGAATGCAAATTCATAAATCCATAGGGACAGATTATGAAAAGATATCAAAAAAATGGGCAGCCCCAATTTTTGCTCCATACCTCGTGTACTGCTGCCTACGAGAATTATTTGGAAACCTAGTTTCCTTCATTTCAACCTCGATTCACTTTCGGACGACCCCAAATAAACGCGAATGCAATTTCATAAATCCATAAGGAAAAATTATGAAAATATATCCAAAAAATGGGCCGCCTCAATTTATGTTCCATACATCGTGTACTACTGCCTACGAGAATTATTTGGAAACCTAGTTTCATGCGTTTCAGCCCCGATTCACTTTCGGACGTCCCCAAATAAACGCGAATGCAATTTCATAAATCCATAAGGACAAATTATGAAAAGATGTCGAAAAAATGAGCCGCCTTAATTTATGCTCCATACCTCGTGTACTACTGCCTACGAGAATTATTTGGAAATCTAGTTTCATTCGTTTCAGACCCAGATTCACTTTCGTACGACCCTGAATAAACGCGTATGCAATTTCATAAATCCATAAGGATAAATTATGAAGAGATATCCAAAAAAGGGCAACCTCAATTTTTATTCCATACCTAGTGTACTACTGCCTATGAGAATTATTGGGAAACCTAGTTTCATTCGTTTCAGCCCCGATTCACTTTCGCACGACACCAAATAAACGTGAATGCAAATTCATAAATCCATAGGGACAGATTATGAAAAGATATCAAAAAAATGGGCAGCCCCAATTTTTGCTCCATACCTCGTGTACTGCTGCCTACGAGAATAATTTAGAAACCTAGTTTCATTCATTTCAGCCCCGATTCACTTTTGGACGACCCCAAATAAACGCGAATGCAATTTCATAAATCCATAAGGACAAATTATGAAAATATATATCCAAAAAATGGGCCACCTCAATTTATGTTCCATACATCGTGTACTACTGCCTACGAGAATTATTTGGAAACCTAGTTTCATTCGTTTCAGCCTCGATTCACTTTCGGACGACCCTAAATAAACGCGAATGCAATTTAATAAATCCATAAGGACAAATTATGAAAATATATCCAAAAAATGGGCTGCCTCAATTTATGTTCCATACATCGTGTACTACTGCCTACGAGAATTATTTGGAAACCTAGTTTCATTCGTTTCAGCCCTGATTCACTTTCGGATGACCCCAAATAAACGTGAATGCAATTTAATAAATCCATAGGACAAATTATGAAAAGATATCAATAAAATGGGCAGCCTCATTTTTTGCTCCATACCTCATGTACTACTGCCTACGAGAATTATGTTGAAACCTAGTTTCATTCATTTCAGCCCCGATTCACTTTCGGACGACCTCAAATAAACGCGAATGCAATTTCATAAATCCGTAAGGACAAATTATGAAAAGATATCCAAAAAATGGGCCGCCTCAATTTATGCTCCATACCTCGTCTACTACCGCCTACAAGAATTATTTAGAAACCTAGTTTCATTCATTTCAGCTCCGATTCACTTTCGGACGTCCCGAAATAAACGCGAATGCAATTTCATAAATCCATAAGGACAAATTATGAAAAGATGTCCAAAAAATGAGCCGCCTCAATTTATGCTCCATACCTCGTGTACTACTTCCTACGAGAATTATTTGGAAATCTAGTTTCATTCGTTTCAGGCCCAGATTCACTTTCGGACGACCCCAAATAAACGCGAATGCAATTTCATAAATCCATAAGGACAAATTATGAAGAGATATCCAAAAAAGGGCAACCTCAATTTTTATTTCATACCTAGTGTACTACTGTCTATGAGAATTATTTGGAAACCTAGTTTCATTCGTTTCAGCCCCGATTCACTTTCGGACGACCCCAAATAAACGTGAATGCAATTTAATAAATCCATAGGGAAAAATTATGAAAATATATCCAAAAAATGGGACGCCTCAATTTATGCTCCATACCTCATGTACTACTGCCTACGAGAATTATTTGGAAACCTAGTTTCATTCATTTCAGCCTCGATTCACTTTCGGACGACCCCAAATAAACGCGAATGCAATTTCATAAAACCATAAGGACAAATTATGAAAATATATCCAAAAAATGGGCCGCCTCAATTTATGTTCCATACATCGTGTACTACTGCCTACGAGAATTATTTGGAAACCTAGTCTCATTCGTTTCAGCCCCGATTCACTTTCGGACGTCCCCAAATAAACGCGAATGCAATTTCATAAATCCATAAGGACAAATTATGAAAAGATGTACAAAAAATGAGCCGCCTCAATTTATGCTCCATACCTCGTGTACTATTGCCTACGAGAATTATTTGGAAATCAAGTTTCATTCGTTTCAGGCCCAGATTCACTTTCGGACGACCCCAAATAAACGCGAATGCAATTTCATAAATCCATAAGGACAAATTATGAAGAGATATCCAAAAAAGGGCAACCTTAATTTTTATTCCATACCTAGTGTACTACTGCCTATGAGAATTATTGGGAAACCTAGTTTCATTCGTTTCAGCCCCGATTCACTTTCGGACGACACCAAATAAACGTGAATGCAAATTCATAAATCTATAGGGACAAATTATGAAAAGATATCAAAAAAATGGGCAGCCCCAATTTTTGCTCCATACCTCGTGTACTGCTGCCTACGAGAATTATTTGGAAACCTAGTTTCATTCATTTCAACCCCGATTCACTTTCGGACGACCCCAAATAAACGCGAATGCAATTTCATAAATCCATAAGGAAAAATTATGAAAATATATCCAAAAAAATGGGCCGCCTCAATTTATGTTCCATACATCGTGTACTACTGCCTACGAGAATTGTTTGGAAACCTAGTTTCATTCGTTTCAGCCCCGATTCACTTTCGGATGACCCCAAATAAATGTGAATGCAATTTAATAAATCCATAGGACAAATTATGAAAAGATATCAAAAAAATGGGTAGCCTCAATTTTTGCTTCATACCTCGTGTACAACTACCTACGAGAATTATGTTGAAACCTAGTTTCATTCATTTCAGCCCCGATTCACTTTCGGACGACCCCAAATAAACGCGAATGCAATTTCATAAATCCATAAGGACAAATTATGAAAAGATATCCAAAAAATGGGCCGCCTCAATTTATGCTCCATACCTCGTCTACTACCGCCTACGAGAATTATTTAGAAATCTAGTTTCATTCATTTTAGCCCCGATTCACTTTCGGACGTCCCCAAATAAACGCGAATGGAATTTATAAATCCATAAGGACAAATTATGAAAAGATATCAAAAAAATGTGCAGCCTCAATTTTTGCTCCATACCTCGTGTACTACTGCCTAGGAGAATTATTTGGAAACCTAGTTTCATTCATTTCAGCCCCGATTCACTTTCGGACGACCCTAAATAAACGCGAATGCAATTTCATAAATCCATAAGGACAAATTATGAAAAGATACCCAAAAAATGGGCCGCCTCAATTTATGCTCCATACCTCGTCTACTACCGCCTACGAGAATTATTTAGAAACCTTGTTTCATTCATTTCAGCCCCGATTCACTTTCGGACGTCCCCAAATAAACGCGAATAAAATTTCATAAATCCATAAGGACAAATTATGAAAAGATGTCCAAAAAATGAGCCGCCTCAATTTATGCTCCATACCTCATGTACTACTGCCTACGAGAATTATATGGAAATCTAGTTTCATTCGTTTCAGGCCCAGATTCACTTTCGGACGACCCCAAATAAACGCGAATGTAATTTCATAAATCCATAAGGAAAATTATGAAAAGATATCCAAAAAATGGGCCGCACCAATTTATGCTCCATACCTCGTCTACTACCGCGTACGAGAATTATTTAGAAACCTAGTTTCATTCATTTCAGCCCCGATTCACTTTCGGACGTCCCCAAATAAACGCGAATGCAATTTCATAAATCCATAAGGACAAATTATGAAAAGATATCAAAAAAATGGGCAGCCTCAATGTTTGCTCCATACCTCGTGTACTACTGCCTACGAGAATTATTTGGAAACCTAGTTTCATTCATTTCAGCCTCGATTCACTTTCGGACGACCCCAAATAAACGCGAATGCAATTTCATAAAACCATAAGGACAAATTATGAAAATATATCCAAAAAATGGGCCGCCTCAATTTATGTTCCATACATCGTGTACTACTGCCTACGAGAATTATTTGGAAACCTAGTTGCATTCGTTTCAGCCCCGATTCACTTTCAGACGTCCCCAAATAAACGCGAATGCAATTTCATAAATCCATAAGGACAAATTATGAAAAGATGTACAAAAAATGAGCCGCCTCAATTTATGCTCCATACCTCGTGTACTACTGCCTACGAGAATTATTTGGAAATCAAGTTTCATTCGTTTCAGGCCCAGATTCACTTTCGGACGACCCCAAATAAACGCGAATGCAATTTCATAAATCCATAAGGACAAATTATGAAGAGATATCCAAAAAAGGGCAACCTTAATTTTTATTCCATACCTAGTGTACTACTGCCTATGAGAATTATTGGGAAACCTAGTTTCATTCATTTCAGCCCCGATTCACTTTCGGACGACACCAAATAAACGTGAATGCAAATTCATAAATCTATAGGGACAAATTATGAAAAGATATCAAAAAAATGGGCAGCCCCAATTTTTGCTCCATACCTCGTGTACTGCTGCCTACGAGAATTATTTGGAAACCTAGTTTCATTCATTTCAACCCCGATTCACTTTCGGACGACCCCAAATAAACGCGAATGCAATTTCATAAATCCATAAGGACAAATTATGAAAATATATCCAAAAAAATGGGCCGCCTCAATTTATGTTCCATACATCGTGTACTACTGCCTACGAGAATTGTTTGGAAACCTAGTTTCATTCGTTTCAGCCCCGATTCACTTTCGGATGACCCCAAATAAATGTGAATGCAATTTAATAAATCCATAGGACAAATTATGAAAAGATATCAAAAAAATGGGTAGCCTCAATTTTTGCTCCATACCTCGTGTACAACTACCTACGAGAATTATGTTGAAACCTAGTTTCATTCATTTCAGCCCCGATTCACTTTCGGACGACCCCAAATAAACGCGAATGCAATTTCATAAATCCATAAGGACAAATTATGAAAAGATATCCAAAAAATGGGCCGCCTCAATTTATGCTCCATACCTCGTCTACTACCGCCTACGAGAATTATTTAGAAATCTAGTTTCATTCATTTTAGCCCCGATTCACTTTCGGACGTCCCCAAATAAACGCGAATGGAATTTTATAAATCCATAAGGACAAATTATGAAAAGATATCAAAAAAATGTGCAGCCTCAATTTTTGCTCCATACCTCGTGTACTACTGCCTACGAGAATTATTTGGAAACCTAGTTTCATTCATTTCAGCCCCGATTCACTTTCGGACGACCCTAAATAAACGCGAATGCAATTTCATAAATCCATAAGGACAAATTATGAAAAGATACCCAAAAAATGGGCCGCCTCAATTTATGCTCCATACCTCGTCTACTACCGCCTACGAGAATTATTTAGAAACCTTGTTTCATTCATTTCAGCCCCGATTCACTTTCGGACGTCCCCAAATAAACGCGAATAAAATTTCATAAATCCATAAGGACAAATTATGAAAAGATGTCCAAAAAATGAGCCGCCTCAATTATGCTCCATACCTCATGTACTACTGCCTACGAGAATTATATGGAAATCTAGTTTCATTCGTTTCAGGCCCAGATTCACTTTCGGACGACCCCAAATAAACGCGAATGTAATTTCATAAATCCATAAGGAAAATTATGAAAAGATATCCAAAAAATGGGCCGCACCAATTTATGCTCCATACCTCGTCTACTACCGCGTACGAGTATTATTTAGAAACCTAGTTTCATTCATTTCAGCCCCGATTCACTTTCGGACGTCCCCAAATAAACGCGAATGCAATTTCATAAATCCATAAGGACAAATTATGAAAAGATATCAAAAAAATGGGCAGCCTCAATGTTTGCTCCATACCTCGTGTACTACTGCCTACGAGAATTATTTGGAAACCTAGTTTCATTCATTTCAGCCCCGATTCACTTTCGGACGACCCCAAATAAACGCGAATGTAATTTCATAAATCCTTAAGGACAAATTATGAAAAGATACCCAAAAAATGGGCCGCCTCAATTTATGCTCCATACCTCATCTACTACCGCCTACGAGAATTATTTAGAAACCTTGTTTCATTCATTTCAGCCCCGATTCACTTTCGGACGTCCCCAAATAAACGCGAATAAAATTTCATAAATCCATAAGGACAAATTATGAAAAGATGTCCAAAAAACGAGCCGCCACAATTTATGCTCCATACCTCGTGTACTACTGCCTACAAGAATTATTTGGAAATCTAGTTTCATTCGTTTCAGGCCCAGATTCACTTTCGGACGACCCCAAATAAACGCGAATGCAATTTCATAAATCCATAAGGACAAATTATGAAGAGATATCCAAAAAAATGGGTAGCATCAATTTTTGCTCCATACCTCGTGTACTACTACCTACGAGAATTATGTTGAAACCTAGTTTCATTCATTTCAGCCCCGATTCACTTTCCGACGACCCCAAATAAACGCGAATGCAATTTCATAAATCCATAAGGACAAATTATGAAAAGATATCCAAAAAATGGGCCGCCTCAATTTATGCTCCATACCTCGTCTACTACCGCCTACGAGAATTATTTAGAAACCTAGTTTCATTCATTTCAGGCCCAGATTCACTTTCGAACGACCCCAGATAAACGCGAATGCAATTTCATAAATCCATAAGGACAAATTATGAAGAGATATCCAAAAAATGGGCCGCCTCAATTTATGCTCCATACCTCATCTACTACCGCCTACGAGAATTATTTAGAAACCTTGTTTCATTAATTTCAGCCCCGATTCACTTTCGGACGTCCCCAAATAAACGCGAATGCAATTTCATAAATCCATAAGGACAAATTATGAAAAGATGTCCAAAAAACGAGCCGCCTCAATTTATGCTCCATACCTCGTATACTACTGCCTACGAGAATTATTTGGAAATCTAGTTTCATTCGTTTCAGGCCCAGATTCACTTTCGGACGACCCCAAATAAATGCGAATGCAATTTCACAAATCCATAAGGACAAATTATGAAGAGATATCCAAAAAAGGGCAACCTCAATTTTTATTCCATACCTAGTGTACTACTGCCTATGAGAATTATTGGGAAACCTAGTTTCATTCGTTTCAGCACCGATTCACTTTCGGACGACACCAAATAAACGTGAATGCAAATTCATAAATCCATAGGGACAGATTATGAAAAGATATCAAAAAAATGGGCAGCCCTAATTTTTGCTCCATACCTCGTGTACTGCTGCCTACGAGAATTATTTGGAAACCTAGTTTCATTCATTTCAGCCCCGATTCACTTTCGGACGACCCCAAATAAACGCGAATGCAATTTCATAAATCCATAAAGACAAATTATGAAAATATATCCAAAAAATGGGCCGCCTCAATTTATGTTCCATACATCGTGTACTACTGCCTACGAGAAATATTTGGAAACCTAGTTTCATTCGTTTCAGCCCCGATTCACTTTCGGATGACCCCAAATAAACGTGAATGCAATTTAATAAATCCATAGGACAAATTATAAAAAGATATCAAAAAAATGGGTAGCCTCAATTTTTGCTCCATACCTCGTGTACTACTGCCTAGGAGAATTATGTTGAAACCTAGTTTCATTCATTTCAGCCCCGATTCACTTTCGGACGACCCCAAATAAACGCGAATGCAATTTCATAAATCCATAAGGACAAATTATGAAAATATATCCAAAAAATGGGCCGCCTCAATTTATGTTCCATACATCGTGTACTACTGCCTACGAGAATTATTTGGAAACCTAGTTTCATTCGTTTCAGCCCCGATTCACTTTCGGATGACCCCAAATAAACGTGAATGCAATTTAATAAATCCATAGGACAAATTATGAAAAGATATCCAAAAAATGGGCCGCCTCAATTTATGCTCCATACCTCGTCTACTACCGCCTACGAGAATTATTTAGAAACCTTGTTTCATTCATTTCAGCCCCGATTCACTTTCGGACGTCCCCAAATAAAAGCGAATGCAATTTCATAAATCCATAAGGACAAATTATGAAAAGATGTCCAAAAAACGAGCCGCCTCAATTTATGCTCCATACCTCGTGTACTACTGCCTACGAGAATTATTTGGAAATCTAGTTTCATTCGTTTCAGGCCCAGATTCACTTTCGGACGACCCCAAATAAACGCGAATGCAATTTCATAAATCCATAAGGAAAAATTATGAAAAGATATTAAAAAAATGGGCAGCCTCAATTTTTGCTCCATACCTCATGTACTACTGCCTACGAGAATTATTTGGAAACCAAGTTTCATTCATTTCAGCCCCGATTCACTTTCGGACGACCCCAAATAAACGCGAATGTAATTTCATAAATCCATAAGGACAAATTATGAAAAGATACCCAAAAAATGGGCCGCCTCAATTTATGCTCCATACCTCGTCTACTACCGCCTACGAGAATTATTTAGAAACCTTGTTTCATTCATTTCAGCCCCGATTCACTTTCGGATGTCCCCAAATAAACACGAATAAAATTTCATAAATCCATAAGGACAAATTATGAAAAGATGTCCAAAAAATGAGCCGCCTCAATTTATGCTCCATACCTTGTGTACTACTGCCTACAACATTTATTTAGAAATCTATTTCATTCGTTTCAGGCCCAGATTCACTTTCGGACGACCCCAAATAAACGCGAATGCAATTTCATAAATCCATAAGGACAAATTATGAAGAGATATCCAAAAAAATGGGTAGCATCAATTTTTGCTCCATACCTCGTGTACTACTACCTACGAGAATTATGTTGAAACCTAGTTTCATTCATTTCAGCCCCGATTCACTTTCCGACGACCCCAAATAAACGCGAATGCAATTTCATAAATCCATAAGGACAAATTATGAAAAGATGTCCAAAAAACGAGCCGCCTCAATTTATTCTCCATACCTCGTGTACTACTGCCTACGAGAATTATTTGGAAATCTAGTTTCATTCGTTTCAGGCCCAGATTCACTTTCGGACGACCCCAGATAAACGCGAATGCAATTTCATAAATTCATAAGGACAAATTATGAAGAGATATCCAAAAAATGGGCCGCCTCAATTTATGCTCCATACCTCGTCTATTACCACCTACGAGAATTATTTAGAAACCTTGTTTCATTCATTTCAACCCCGATTCACTTTCGGACGTCCCCAAATAAAAGCGAATGCAATTTCATAAATCCATAAGGACAAATTATGAAAAGATGTCCAAAAAACGAGCCGCCTCAATTTATGCTCCATACCTCGTGTACTACTGCCTACGAGAATTATTTGGAAATCTAGTTTCATTCGTTTCAGGCCCAGATTCACTTTCGGACGACCCCAAATAAACGCGAATGCAATTTCATAAATCCATAAGGAAAAATTATGAAAAGATATTAAAAAAATGGGCAGCCTCAATTTTTGCTCCATACCTCATGTACTACTGCCTACGAGAATTATTTGGAAACCAAGTTTCATTCATTTCAGCCCCGATTCACTTTCGGACGACCCCAAATAAACGCGAATGTAATTTCATAAATCCATAAGGACAAATTATGAAAAGATACCCAAAAATGGGCCGCCTCAATTTATGCTCCATACCTCGTCTACTACCCCGCCTACGAGAATTATTTAGAAACCTTGTTTCATTCATTTCAGCCCCGATTCACTTTCGGATGTCCCCAAATAAACACGAATAAAATTTCATAAATCCATAAGGACAAATTATGAAAAGATGTCCAAAAAATGAGCCGCCTCAATTTATGCTCCATACCTTGTGTACTACTGCCTACAAGAATTATTTAGAAATCTATTTCATTCGTTTCAGGCCCAGATTCACTTTCGGACGACCCCAAATAAACGCGAATGCAATTTCATAAATCCATAAGGACAAATTATGAAGAGATATCCAAAAAAATGGGTAGCATCAATTTTTGCTCCATACCTCGTGTACTACTACCTACGAGAATTATGTTGAAACCTAGTTTCATTCATTTCAGCCCCGATTCACTTTCCGACGACCCCAAATAAACGCGAATGCAATTTCATAAATCCATAAGGACAAATTATGAAAAGATGTCCAAAAAACGAGCCGCCTCAATTTATTCTCCATACCTCGTGTACTACTGCCTACGAGAATTATTTGGAAATCTAGTTTCATTCGTTTCAGGCCCAGATTCACTTTCGGACGACCCCAGATAAACGCGAATGCAATTTCATAAATTCATAAGGACAAATTATGAAGAGATATCCAAAAAATGGGCCGCCTCAATTTATGCTCCATACCTCGTCTATTACCACCTACGAGAATTATTTAGAAACCTTGTTTCATTCATTTCAACCCCGATTCACTTTCGGACGTCCCCAAATAAACGCGAATGCAATTTCATAAATCCATAAGGACAAATTATGAAAAGATGTCCAAAAAACAAGCCGCCTCAATTTATGCTCAATACCTCGTATACTACTGCCTACGAGAATTATTTGGAAATCTAGTTTCATTCGTTTCAGGCCCAGATTCACTTTCGGACGACCCCAAATAAACGTGAATGCAATTTCACAAATCCATAAGGACAAATTATGAAGAGATATCCAAAAAAGGGCAACCTCAATTTTTATTCCATACCTAGTGTACTACTGCCTATGAGAATTATTGGGAAACCTAGTTTCATTCGTTTCAGCCCCGATTCACTTTCGGACGACACCAAATAAACGTGAATGCAAATTCATAAATCCATAGGGACAGATTATGAAAAGATATCAAAAAAATGGGCAGCCCCAATTTTTGCTCCATACCTCGTGTACTGCTGCCTACGAGAATTATTTGGAAACCTAGTTTCATTCATTTCAGCCCCGATTCACTTTCGGACGACCCCAAATAAACGCGAATGCAATTTCATAAATCCATAAAGACAAATTATGAAAATATATCCAAAAAATAGGCCGCCTCAATTTATGTTCCATACATCGTGTACTACTGCCTACGAGAATTATTTGGAAACCTAGTTTCATTCAGTTTCAGCCCCGATTCACTTTCGGATGACTCCAAATAAACGTGAATGCAATTTAATAAATCTATAGGACAAATTATGAAATGATATCAAAAAAAATGGGTAGCCTCAATTTTGCTCCATACCTCGTGTACTACTGCCTACGAGAATTATGTTGAAACCTAGTTTCATTCATTTCAGCCCCGATTCACTTTCGGACGACCCCAAATAAACGTGAATGCAATTTCATAAATCCATAAGGACAAATTATGAAAGATATCCAAAAAATGGGCCGCCTCAATTTATGCTCCATACCACGTCTACTACCGCCTACGAGAATTATTTCGAAACCTTGTTTCATTCATTTCAGCCTCGATTCACTTTCGGACGTCCCCAAATAAAGCGAATGCAATTTCATAATCCATAAGGACAAATTATGAAAGATATCCAAAAATGGGCCGCCTCAATTTATGCTCCATACATCGTCTACTACCGCCTACGAGAATTATTTCGAAACCTTGTTTCATTCATTTCAGCCCCGATTCACTTTCGGACGTCCCCAAATAAAGCTGAAATGCAATTTCATAAATCCATAAGGACAAATTATGAAAAGATGTCCAAAAAACGAGAGCCGCCAATTTATTGCTCCATACATCGTGTACTACTGCCTACGAGAATTATTTAGAAATCTAGTTTCATTCGTTTCAGGCCCAGATTCACTTCGGACGACCCCAAATAAACGCGAATGCAATTTCATAAATCCATAAGGACAAATTATGAAGAGATATCCAAAAAAGGGCAACCTCAATTTTATTCCATACCATAGTGTACTACTGCCTATGAGAATTATTGGGAAACCTAGTTTCATTCGTTTCAGCCCCGATTCACTTTCGGACGACACCAATAACGTGATGCAAATTCATAAATCCATAGGGACAGATTATGAAAAGATATAAAAAAAATGGGCAGCCCCAATTTTGCTCCATACCTCGTGTACTACTGCCTACGAGAATTATTTGGAAACCTAGTTTCATTCATTTCAGCCCCGATTCACTTTCGGACGACCCCAAATAAACGCGAATGCAATTTCATAAATCCAAGAAATTATGAAAATATATCCAAAAAATGGGCCGCCTCAATTTATGTTCCATACATCGTGTACTACTGCCTACGAGAATTATTGGAAACCTAGTTTCATTCGTTTCAGCCCGATTCACTTTCGGATGACCAAATAAACGTGAATGCAATTTAATAAATCTATAGGACAAATTAAGAAATGATATCAAAAAATGGGTAGCCTCAATTTTTGCTCCATACCTCGTGTACTACTGCCTACGAGAATTATGTTGAAAACCTAGTTTCATTCATTTCAGCCCGATTCACTTTCGGACGACCCCAAATAAACGTGAATGCAATTTCATAAATCCATAAGGACAAATTATGAAAAGATATCCAAAAAATGGGCCGCCTCAATTTATGCTCCATACCACGTCTACTACGCCTACGAGAATTATTAGAAACCTTGTTTCATTCATTTCAGCCCCGATTCACTTTCGGACGTCC
>NW_027420332.1:0-2078 GCF_009905375.1 Apium graveolens
TGGTACAATTGACATTTAACATCATATCTACATGCAATTTACATCCTTTAACCACATCTTGGTACCACTTTATACGTCAATTTTGGGAATTTTGGCTCTAATCAACATGTAAGTCACTCTTCACCATATTAAGTCACTTTGCACCCTATAAGAGTCACTTGCCTCATATATTGGTAAATTGACCTATTAACATCATATACATGCAATTTGACATCCTTTAACCACCTCTTGGTACCACTTTTATATAAGTCAATTAGGGCCATTTTGACTATAATCAACCAGTAAGTCCTCTTCACCATATTAGAGTCACTTTGCACCCTATAAGAGTCACTTGCCACATATATGGTATAATTGACATGTAACATCATATACATGCAATTTAACATCCTTTAACCACCTCTTTGTACCACTTTTATACAGTCAATTTTGGGCCACATTTTGGCTCTAATCAACCATTAAGTCCTCTTCACAATATTAGAGTCACTTGCACCCTATAAGAGTCACTTGCCACCATCTATTGTACAATTGATCTATTAACATCATATACATATAATTTACATCCTTTAACCACCTCTTGTTCCACTTTTATATACATCAATTTAGGCCCATTTTTGACTCTAATCACCATGTAAGTCCTCTTCACCATATTAGAGTCACTTTGCACCCTATAAGTCACTTTCCACCATATATTGGTACAATTGACCTATTAACATCATATACATGCAATTTGACATCTTTTAACCACTCTTGGTACCACTTTTATATAAGTCATTAGGGCCACATTTTGACTCTAATCAACCATGTAAGTCACTCTTCACCATATTAGAGTACTTTGCACCCTATAAAGTCACTTGCCATCATATGGTATAATTGACATGTTAGCATCATCTACATGCAATTTAACATCCTTTAACCACTTCTTGTACCACTTTTATACGAGTCAATTTTGGGAAACATTTTGGCTCTAATCAACCATGTAAGTCACTCTTCACCATATTTAAGTCACTTTGCACCCTATAAGAGTCACTTGCCACCATATTGGTACAATTGACCTATTAACATCATATACATGCAATTTGACGTCCTTTAAAACCCCCTCTTGGTACCACTTTTAGATAAGTCAATTAGGGCCACATTTTGACTCTAATCAACCATGTAAGTCACTCTTCACCATAGAGAGTCAGTTTGCACCCTATAAGAGTCACTTGCCACCATATATTGGTACAATTGACATATTAACTCATCTACATGCAATTTAACATCCTTTAACCACATCTTGGTACCACTTTTTATACGAGTCAATTTTGGGAAACATTTTGGCTCTAATCAACCATGTAAGTCACTCTTCACCATATTTAAGTCACTTTGCACCCCTATAAGAGTCACTTGCCTCCATATATTGGTACAATTGACCTATTAACATCATATACATGCAATTTGACATCCTTTAACCACCTCTTTGTACCACTTTTATATAAGTCAATTAGGCCACATTTGACTATAATCAACCATGTAAGTCATTCTTCACCCATATTAGAGTACTTTGCACCCTATAAGAGTTACTTGCCATCATATAATGGTATAATTGACATTTAACATCATCATACATGCAATTTAACCTCCTTTTAACCACCTCTTTGTACCACTTTATAAGAGTCAATATTGGGCCACATTTTGGCTCTAATCCAACCATATAAGTCCTCTTCAATATTAGAGTCACTTTGCACCCTATAAAGTCACTTGCCACCATATATTGTACCAATTGATCTATTAACATCATATACATGCAATTTTACATCCTTTAACTACATCTTTGTTCCACTTTTATACAAATCATTTAGGCCCTATTTTGACTCTAATCAACCATGTAAGTCACTCTTCACCATATTAGAGTCACTTTGCACCCTATAAGAGTCACTTCCACCATATATTGGTAATTGACCTATTAACATCATATACATGCATTTGACATCTTTTAACCAACTCTTGGTACCACTTTTATATAAGTCAATTAGGGCCACATTTTGACTCTAATCAACCATGTAAGTCACTCTCTCCACCATATTAGAGTAACTTTT
>NW_027420333.1:0-4388 GCF_009905375.1 Apium graveolens
TCGAAAAATTTATCACTTGTCGTTAATTTTACTCGCTTACTCCTATACATGCATATACAGTTGAGAGTTTTTATCAACACAAGAAGAGATATATCCACAAAGGGAATACATAGTCAAATGCAAAAGATTTGAGAAGTATCTAAGTAACAGATCAATATTCATGTAAAATCATAACACATCCACGATGATGACGCCCTCATCTTTTAAAGAAGGATGGGAAATAGAATTCTTACAACTACCTAGAAATTATTATTTACTAGTAGGTCTGTTACAGAGAGGAATACACGCACTCATAATACACATTTGAACTAATTTGAGTGTTTAGATAATCATGTTAAACATGGTGAAAATATGTAAGAACTGCTACATAACAGGGAAGAGAATGTATCATTTGTTAGGATACATCCTCCACTACATCATAAGTGGCCTGATGCAATGCCTTTCTACTATTACAATAGGCCAAAAAAACATTACAATAGAGCTATTGTAACACTAAGGGGCGTTGCACTTGTGAGCATTACATCAGGCCCCCTAATGTAAATTACTATGTCTATAAATTACGTATTTATAAACAAATTACTTTGCATAAATGAACACCGATATATAGATGTCATGTGGGTGGGTATGTATATATAAACACACTCAAAACCTAACCGCATATTCTTGTTTGTCACCAGTGAAGCAAGAGCCGTCATAGTATCTTATATATACCATATTCTAGTTAAAAAAAGTCTGCAGATAATGAGAATGTTGGTTAAAAAAAAGAAAAAAAAACTATGACAAATCATTCCACATACAGAACTATTGACAAGATGTGAGACTTGTCAAACACATAGTCTCTATTAGTGATAGACATTTGGCTTATGAGGCAGTTGTTTCAGAAGAGTGTACACATGCTGAAGCAAATACAATCATAAAGATAACAAAAAACTATGCACGGCTAAATTTGATAGAGTATATACACCATACTTGAGCGTCATATATTTAGCATATCATACTTAGCATAGTTATTAGTTAATATTAAAAATAAAGCTAAAAATTTTCACCAATTTCTCCACTTGCAAAATTGACCAGTCAACCATTTTATTTCCTGATTTAGGTCTATCTGTCATGTGCATTTATGCTGTTCTCTGCCAATTTTATAGGTAATATTATTGTCCACTTAAAATCATTACAGTAACATATCTAAGAAATAATTACTCTTTGTCTCAGAAAAATAAGTACATTAAAATCTTGAAGCACAAATTTATCAAATCATAACAGAGAGCAATTATAACGATGGAAGTCAAACTGATAAAAAGCTAATGCAAGTTAAACTGTATTTACCTTAACCTAATATAACTGCTGGTTTAACTAGCATAATATGAATTTAGACAATGAAATCAGACCAATTGCATTAAATTAAAATGTAACGGTAAACTATGAAACCCTTTGGAATCAAAACCAGCTTACTGTCTTTACCGTATAAAGATATTTTTGAGAATCATATCTATATAGTTTTGAAGCTCTTGTTGAGAATCATATCTAAAATTTGATGAATACCAATGACATTAGAAAACACATAAACACAGTTATTTACCTAGTATTTGAGTTTCCCTCATTTTATAAGTGATGGGAAACATCTTATGGAGAAGAAAATGAAATATTTGACATATATTAGGGAAATAATGATATGGATTCCTACAAGTTGGACAATGAGACTCCTTAACACCATTCATGCACCTATGAACACACCAGAAACAGGAAATATGGCCACAAGCTCCAAAACGGATAATTTCTCAGACTATACAAAATGAAAACAAATAACTAAATAATCTACTTAACTAAAATAAAGAAAGAGAGCTAAAATAACTAAAATCAAAATCTAAAGAAGCCCTTCCAACAAAAATAAAGAGCGATTAGTTGAAGTTCAAGTAAATAAAGCTCCAATTGAACTCAAAATCGAACAAACCCCTATTTTGAACTCAAAATCAAAGCCCTAATTTGAAAAATTAGCCTAATCCCATTAATTAATATAGGCTTAAACATATGATGAGGTTGTTGATACACTACGGTAAGGTTGTAGAGGAGCGGAGTTCGGTGGTCGACGGTCGGTGAGATTCCAGAGAGGTGAGGTTTGAGAGAGAGAACGTCGTGAAAGAGAAGTGAGGCGGAGTGTGTTTTTTCTAAAACGTAAGTTTTATCCAATAATTCATTTGGGGGAAAGATGCCGCCCAATAATTTACCTAGTAAACCGTGTATCATTTTTTAATTTTTTAATTTTACTTTTTAATTTTATTTATTAAAATTTATTTATTAAATAAAAAACAAATAAAGTCACTTATGTATTTATGTAAAATTTATTTTTATTAATTTTTATGATATCATATATTACATTTTTTATCCACCAATAAATTAAAATATAATTTTAATATTAACGTATGATAATATTTTCACTTGAATATTTTTAAAATTTAAGATAACAACTAATTTAACACCAGGTGCTGGTGTTACATGTTGTGCAACACTGACATTTCCCTGCAACACTAGTTTTATACCTTTTGTAACAATAATGGAGAGGTGTTACAATAGGACAAAAAAATTATCTAATGCCACGCTGTTTATAATACTTGCATTACAGTAGCCCACTTATGGAGTAGTGCTCTTTTGATATAAGATCAACAATATACGAATATAAGTAAAGGGAATAACAGGGTTTATCTCATGCATCTTGTTTTCTGTGAGTGAAGGAAGATGCCTTAATTTGAGGTGTGCCATACTCTATGATATGCCTTATAAAATGACAACTTTGTGAAATGCACTAATACAGAATATGATAAAAACAAAAAGATATAGAAAATGAAACCCATACATAAAATAATCCAAGGCACAAGGCCTTGAAGAGTTATCATCCAAAACATCAAGTTTATAACTTTGCAAGGGTTAAAGGGACATACGCCCATAAATGTTCGAAATAGTAAAGGTCGTAAAAGATGACGCGTCATAAGTTGGAGGCGGGTCATGGCTCTTACCTTGGTAGTCGTCTTGATTTCCATTTTTTGAACGAGATTGATGAGGCTGAGTCTGGAGCGGTGAAGAGGGTGGAGATGTGTTCTCTTCCTTCTCAGCTTCTTCTAATCCAAGTGCAATTCTATTGTTCTTGATGGAATCAACTTCTCTTACCCTGAAACCACTCACCTATTTTTGGGTTTTTCATCAAACTTTGAAAACATGTACTATAGATCATTAGCAATGAAACCAGAGAACCATTCCTCAAACCCAGCCGCAAACCCAACTTCCCTCACCAATTTCTTCTCTGCTTTCCAGTAATGCAATCTATCATCATTGAAGACATCCATATCCATATCCATTTGCATTTTAGAGTTTAGGTCAATGACTTGGTCAATATTCTCCAAATCAGTCATATGGCCGTCAATACGCACCTTCTCCATCTATAAGTTAAGGATTTCAGCATTTTTATTCTTAGTGAGAAGTGTGACATGTTTTTCCAAATACTTGATTTTTTCCTCACTTTTGCTCTTGTCATTCCCAGCATTGGCAAGACGCGCTCTCAGTCTGGCAGCCATGTTTGTATTTTGGTTTGTGGAAATGTAGCTTGGCTACAACCCTCATCATGGCTTTTTCAGTCTGTTCTTAGTCTTGAACTTCCATTCGTTCAACTCTTCCTCAGTGAAGAAATCGGATGAGGATGTGTTGAGTGGCATTTATGACACTTTATAATGCTCTAATAAGTATTGAATTAATACATTTGTACTTAAGTTGTTAAGTGTTTTAACGTGTTTTCTAGTATTTTTGCATTTCAGGAATTAATCTGTGAATCAGGTGAATTAGCATTATTTTGATGCTAATTTGGTGTCAAGGTGGTGTCGGAATAAAAGCTCGTGGAAAGCCGGCTCGAAGCAGCAAGGAAAATGATAAAATCTGAGTTTTTCCAAGAAGGACGGCGTGCCCGCGCTGCGATAGCGCGCGGCCGCGCCAAGATTCCAGAAAGGCAGCGTGCCCGCGCTGTGATAGTGCACGGTCGCGCCGGTGCGAAAAATATGAATCCTGATTTTAATTCGATTCTAAGTAGGGAGACTTCCAGATTACAAAGGGCTCTATATATTCAAATAAGAACGTTTTCATGAGAGAGACATAAGAGAGCGCAAGGAGAGCAGTAAGAAGACTATTTTTAGCATGATTCAACAAAGATGAAGAAGATCTTATTTTTACTTGTGAACCTTTGTTTTAAGTTGTATTTGAATGCTAGTTTTCTTACTTGTGAACCTTACTCTTGTTTTGTACTTGGTTTTATTTATTCATTATAAAGACTATATTTGTTATACCATGCTTTCATCGGAACCCACGTTAATGATAAGTCCGATTATGGGCTAATCGTTATCGTGGGG
>NW_027420334.1:0-5498 GCF_009905375.1 Apium graveolens
CTAATATGGTGATAAGTCACTTACATGATTGATTATAGCCAAAATGTGGCCCAAAATTGACTTGTAGAAAGGGGTACCAAAAGGTGGTTAAAGGATGTTTAATTGCATGTACATGATGTTAACATGTTAATTATATCAAATATGGGGAAAGTGACTCTTATAGGGTGCAAAGTGACTCTAATATGGTGAAAAGTGACTTACAGTTGATTAGAGCCAAAATGTGGAATAAAATTAACTTGTATGAAAGTGGCATTAATAGTGGTAAAAGGATGTCAAATTGGATGTATATGATGTTAACATGTTAATTGTTCATATATAGTGGAAAGTGACTCTTAAGGTGCAAAGGACTCTAATATGGTGAAAAGTGACTTACATGGTTGATTAGAACCAAAATGGAACAAAATTGACCTGTATGAAAGTGGAATTAAGAGGTGGTAAAAGGATGTCAATGGGATGTATATGATGTTAACATGTTAATTATACAAATAGATTGTGGAAAGTGACTCTTATAGGGTGCAAAATGACTCGAATATTGGTGAAAAGTGACTTACATGGTTAATTAGAACCAAAATGTGGACCAAAATTGACTTGTATGAATGTGGCACTAAGAGGTGGTAAAAGGATTCTAATTGGATGTATATGATATTAACATGTTAATTGTACGAATATATGATGGCAAGTGACTCTTATAAGGTGCAAAGTGACTGTAATATGGTGATAAGTCACTTAGATGATTGATTAGAGCCAAAATGTGGCCCAAAATTGACTTGTAGGAAAGGGGTACCAAAAGGTGGTTAAAGGATGTTTAATTGCATGTACATGATGTTAACATGTTAATTGTCAATATATGGGGAAAGTGACTCTTATAGGGTGCAAAGTGACTCTAATATGGTGAAAAGGACTTAATGGTTGATTAACCAAAATGTGGAACAAAATTGACCTATATGAAAGTGGAATTAAGAGGTGGTAAAAGGATGTCAATTCGGATGTATATGATGTTAACATGTTAATGTATAAATATATGGTGGAAAGTGACTCAATAGGGTGCAAAATGACTCGAATATGGTGAAAAGTGACTTACATGGTTAATTAGAACCAAAATGTGGACCGAAATGACTTGTATGAATTTGGCACTAAGAGGTGTAAAAGGATTCTAATTGGATGTATATGATGTTAACATGTTAATTGTACCAATATGATGGCAAGTGACTCTTATAATGTGCAAAGTGACTCTAATATGGTGATAAGTCACTTACATGATTGATTAGAGCTAAAATGTGGCCCAAAATTGACTTGTAGGAAAGGGGTACCAAAAGGTGGTTAAAGGATGTTTAATTGCATGTACATTATGTTAACATGTTAATTGTATCAATATATGGGGAAAGTGACTCTTATAGGGTGCAAAGTGACTCTAATATGGTGAAAAGTGACTTACATAGTTATTTAGAGCCAAAATGTGGAAAAAAATTAACTTGTATGAAAGTGGCATTAATACGTGGTAAAAGGATGTCAAATTGGATGTATATTATGTTAACATGTTAATTGTTCTATATATAGTGGAAAGTGACTCTTATAAGGTGCAAAGTGACTCTAATATGGTGAAAAGTGACTTACATGGTTGATTAGAACCAAAATATGGAACAAAATTGACCTGTATGAAAGTGGAATTAAGAGGTGGGAAAAGGATGTCAATTCGGAGTTTATGATGTTAACATGTTAATTGTATAAATATATGGTGGAAAGTGACTCATATAGGGTGCAAAATGACTCTAATATCGTGAAAAGTGACTTACATGGTTAATTTGAACCAAAATGTGGACCAAAATTGACTTATGAATGTGGCACAAAGAGGTGGTAAAAGGATTTCTAATTGGATGTATATGATGTTAACATATGAATTGTACCAATATATGATGGCAAGTGACTCTTAAGTGCAAAGTGACTCTAATATGGTGATAAGTCAATACATGATTGATTAGAGCCAAATATGGTCCAAAATTGACTTGTAGGAAAGCGGTACCAAAAGATTGTTAAGGATGTTTAATTGCATGTACATGATGTTTACATGTTAATTGTATCAATATAAGGGGAAAGTGACTCTTAAGGGTGCAAAATGACTCTAATATGGGGAAAAGTGACTCACATGGTTGATTAGAGCCAAAATGTGGAATAAAATTAACTTGTATGAAAGTGGCATTAATAGGTGGTAAAGGATGTCAAATTGGATGTATATGACGTTAACATGTTAATTATTATATATAGTGGAAAGTGACTCTATAGGGTGCAAAATGACTCTAATATGGTGAAAAGACATGGTTGATTAGAACCAAAATGTGGAACAAAATTGACCTGTATGAAAGTGGAATTAAGAGGTGGTAAAAGGATGTCAATTCGGATGTATGTGAATTGTATAAATATATGGTGGAAAGTGACTCATATAGGGTGCAAAATGACTTAATATGGTGAAAAGGACTTACATGGTTAATTTGAACCAAAATGTGGACCAAAATTGACTTGTATGAATGTGGCACAAAGAGGTGGTAAAAGGATTTCTAATTGGATGTATATGATGTTAACATATGAATTGTACCAATAATGATGGCAAGTGACTTTCTAAGGTGCAAAGTGACTCTAATATGGTGATAAGTCACTTACATGATTGATTAGAGCCAAAATATGGTCCAAAATTGACTTGTAGGAAAGGGGTACCAAAAGATGGTTAAAGGATGTTTAATTGCATGTACATGATGTTAACATGTTAATTGTATCAAATAAGGGGAAAGTGACTCTTAAGGGTGCAAAATGACTCTAAGATGGTGAAAAGTGACTCACATGGTTGATTAGAGCCAAAATGTGGAATAAAATTAACTTGTATGAAAGTGGCATTAATAGGTGGTAAAAGGATGTCAAATTGGATGTTATGATGTTAACATGCTAATTACAAATAGATTGTGGAAAGTGACTCATATAGGGTGCAAAATGACTCGAATATGGTGAAAAGTGACTTACATGGTTAATTAGAACCAAAATGTGGACCAAAATTGACTTATATGAATGTGGCACTAAGGTGGTAAAAGGATTTCTCATTGGATGTATATGATGTTAACATGTTAATTGTACCAATATATGATGGCAAGTGACTCTTATAAGGTGCAAAGTGACTCTAATATGGTGATTAGTCACTTACATGATTGATTAGAGCCAAAATGTGGCCCAAAATTGAGTTGTAGGAAAGGGGTACCAAAAGGTGGTTAAAGGATGTTTAATTGCATGTACATGATGGTATCAATATATGGGGAAAGTGACTCTTATAGGGTGCAAAGTGACTCTAATATGGTGAAAAGTGACTTAATGGTTGATTAGAACCAAAATGTGAAACAAAATTACCTATATGAAAGTGGAATTAGAGGTGGTAAAAGGATGTCAATCGGATGTATATGATGTTAACATGTTAATTTATAAAATATATGTGGAAAGTGACTCATATAGGGTGCAAAATGACTCGAATATGGTGAAAAGTGACTTACATGGTTAATTAGAACCAAAATGTGGACAAAATTGACTTGTATGAATGTGGCACTAAGAGGTGCTAAAAGGATTCTAATTGGATGTATATGATGTTAACATGTTAATTGTACCAATATATGATGGCAAGTGACTCTTATAAGGTGCAAAGTGACTCTAATATGGTGATAAGTCACTTACATGATTGATTAGAGCCAAAATGTGGCCCAAAATGACTTGTAGGAAAGGGGTAGCAAAAGGTGGTTAAAGGATGTTTAATTGCATGTACATGATGTTAACATGTTAATTGTATCAATATATGGGGAAAGTGACTCTTATAGGGTGCAAAGTGACTCTAATATGGTGAAAAGGACTTACAGTTAATTAGAGCCAAAATGTGGAATAAAATTAACTTGTATGAAAGTGGCATTAATAGGTGGTAAAAGGATGTCAAATTGGATGTATTATGTTAACTGTTAATGTTCTATATATAGTGGAAAGTGACTATTAAAGGTGCAAAGTGACTCTAATATGGTGAAAAGTGACTTACATGGTGATTAGAACCAAAATATGGTCCAAAATTGACTTGTAGGAAAGGGTACCAAAAGATTGTTAAGGGATGTTTAATTGCATGTACATGATGTTAACATGTTAATTGTATCAATATAAGGGAAAAGTGACTCTTAAGGGTGCAAATGACTCTAATATGGGGAAAAGTGACTCACATGGTTGATTAGAGCCAAAATGTGGAATAAAATTAACTTGTATGAAAGTGGCATTAATAGGTGGTAAAAGGATGTCAATTGGATGTATATGACGTTAACATGTTAATTGTTCTATATATAGTGGAAAGTGACTCTTATAGGGTGCAAATGACTCTAATATGGTGAAAAGACATGGTTGATTAGAACCAAAATGTGGAACAAAATTGACCTGTATGAAAGTGGAATTAAGAGGTGGTAAAAGGATGTCAATTCGGATGTATATGATGTTAACATGTGAATTGTATAAATATATGGTGGAAAGTGACTCACATAGGGTGCAAAATGACTTTAATATGGTGAAAAGGGACTTACATGGTTAATTTGAACCAAAATGTGGACCAAAATTGACTTTATGAATGTGGCACAAAGAGGTGGTAAAAGGATTTCTAATTGGATGTATATGATGTTAACATATGAATTGTACCAATATATGATGGCAAGTGACTCTTCTAAGGTGCAAAGTGACTCTAATATGGTGAAGTCACTTACATGATTGATTAGAGCCAAAATATGGTCCAAAATTGACTTGTAGGAAAGGGGTACCAAAAGATGGTTAAAGGATGTTTAATTGCATGTACATGATGTTAACATGTTAATTGTATCAATATAAGGGGAAAGTGACTCTTAAGGGTGCAAAATGACTCTAAGATGGTGAAAAGTGACTCACATGGTTGATTAGAGCCAAAATGTGGAATAAAATTAACTTGTATGAAAGTGGCATTAATAGGTGGTAAAAGGATGTCAAATTGGATGTATCTGATGTTAACATGCTTAATTTACAAATAGATTGTGGAAAGTGACTCATATGGGTGAAATGACTCGAATATGGTGAAAAGTGACTTACATGGTTAATTAGAACCAAAATGTGGACCAAAATGACTTATATGAATGTGGCACTAAGAGGTGGTAAAAGGATTTCTCATTGGATGTATATGATGTTAACATGTTAATTGTACCAAGATATGATGGCAAGTGACTCTTATAAGGTGCAAAGTGACTCTAATATGGTGATTAGTCACTACATGATGATTAGAGCCAAATGGGACCAAAATTGAGTTGTAGGAAAGGGGTACCAAAAGGTGGTTAAAGGATGTTTAATGCATGTACATGATGGTATCAATATATGGGGAAAGTGACTTTATAGGGTGCAAGTGACTCTAATATGGTGAAAAGTGACTTAAATGGTTGATTAGAACCAAAATGTGGAACAAAATTTACCTATATGAAAGT
>NW_027420335.1:0-19082 GCF_009905375.1 Apium graveolens
TAATCACTTGCTCAAATTTCTTTTTCTCAGAATTTGGCTTCCTACACTCACTTGCAAAGTGTCCACTAATGCCACAGTTGTAACATTTGAACTTTGATTTGTCCACCATATTTTTGTTTGGCTTAGTGAACTTTGTGTTTTTCCTGAACTTCATTTTTGCAAACCTCCTGGACAGAAAGGCCAAATGTTCTTCAATATCATCAGATTCATCCTGACTGGAATTGTCTTCATCCTCAGCAACTTGCTCTTTACCCTTGCTTGATTCTGATTTGCTTGTGCCAATTTTGAGACTTGGCATTGTCTTCTCCTCATTCCTGGCTTCCATCTTCTTACTGTCAGCTAGAAGAGCAACTGTTCCTCCTTTTCTCTTTCCCTTTTCCAACAGCTCATCCTGCTCCATTTCAAGTTCACAAGTCTTCAGAATTCCATATAATCTTTCAAGTGTGAAGTTCTTATAATCTTGAGAATTTCTCAAAGAGACAGTCATGGGCTTCCATTCCTTTGGCAGAGACCTAAGAAATTTTAAGTTGGAATCCTTGACTTGGTACACTCTACCATACAGCTTCAATCCATTCAACAGTTTCTGAAACCTGTTGAAGGTATCATTTAATGATTCACCTTCTTCAAAGTGAAAATATTCATACTGTTGAATAAGAAGCTGCATCTTGTTCTCTCTGACCTGCTCAGTACCTTCACAGATGATTTGTACAGTATCCCAAACTTCCTTTGCAGTTTGGCTATTGATGACATTGTCAAACATATCTTGATCTAAGCCATTAAACAAAATGTTCATGGCTCTCTTATCCTTGCGGATTTCTTCCATGTCTTCAATAGTCCATTCTGCTTTTGGCTTGGGAATGGACTGTCCAACAGCAACTGTTGCAATAGCAGCTGTGGCTACTTTGTGAGGGATGTGAGGACCATTTTCAATACAGTTGATGTAGCTTTCATCTTGAGAAAGAAGATGTAAATGCATCTTCACTTTCTAGTGATGATAATTATCTTTTTCCAGGACTGGGATCTTTACACCAATATCCTTCCTACTCATGATGGTAGCAGGAGGATTCTTCTGTGCACTCATGATGTTAGCAGAATAGATCTTTAAACTCTTTGTATGTTAAGAGCTTGCTCTGATACCAATTGTTATTCCCAGTGGGCTAACAATGAGATTTACAGAAGGGGGGTTGAATGTAAATCTCAAAACTTTTTCAAATTTTGAGCAGTTTCTAAGGCTAAGTGTTTGAGTGATCAAATGTGTGTGAATTGCTTGAAGCTGATGCAGACAGATATATATTCAAACACAAATATAATGAGCACAAAGAACTTAAAAACTTTTCTGGTGGATTTGTTGTTCCACCAGAGATGTGTTATTTCAGAAAATCTGTGATTCAAAGAATTAAATCACAGTTGCTTCCTAGTACAAATTAGATGATTTTCTCTTTTGATATTTCTAAACAGCTCAGGAAAATTCATATCTAATTACTAGCTGCTACTTGGTTTATATATCACCAAGTTTACAAGTGAAGACAAACTGTAAAATACAATTGAAAAGATTCTTCACATGTTTCTTCTTCATTTCTCTATCCAATGCAATCTAGGATAATCTGTAAATCTTTGAATACTTCCTTGTTTGCATCAGAATGGAAATGCTGTATTTTCTTGATTCCTCCTAGAGGCTTCCACATTCCAGTATGTCTCTGTCAACCCATGTGCCTCTGTCAGCTTGTGAATTGTCATTATCAACTGCTAATGAACTAAGCATCCGTTGAAGCTTTCATCCGTTGATGCCTTATCCGTTGAGGCTTTATCCGTTGAAGCTTTATCCGTTGATGCATTATCAGTTGAAGTCTTTATCCGTTGAAGCACTTATCCGTTGATGGATATTATCCGTTGAAGCATTAGAGACATCCGTTGAAGCTTTGTTTCTTATCCGTTGAAGGTCTTCAATATCCGTTGACACTTCTTCACTTATACAAAATTACAAGGCATGAAATATTTACAATTAGCCCTCCTATTTGTACATCCATTAGTAGTCAACATGACTGATTATTTCCTAACAACATCCAAGAATTACAGCTTGAAACCAGAGAGTGAAATGTGCTACAATACTAAACTTATTGCTAAGTAAAGCTACTCCTTCAACGGATAGCCAAGATGGTCTTATCCGTTGAGGCTACAAACACTAGATTTCTACTTAAGTGTTTTGCTTAACTTATCATCAAACTAATACACATATTCCTAACAGTTGTTAATATTCAATTATAAATGGTAACATATATAAAATTATTAATACTAATGAGTTAGGTGTAATTAATATATGGTATTAAATATGACAATTATTTATATTTATTAATAAGGATTAATAATGACCTAAGTGTAATTAATATATGGTATAAAATTTGACAATTTTTGTATTTATTATTGAGGGGAAATTAGTAATTTGGAATAAATTGTCTCACCTAACCCCCTATTTGCTCTATTACTAGTAATATGTCCATGCTACGCACACAGGTTTTTTTATTTTCTTAAACTTTTAAGATTATTTTTCCAAGATTTATTAAATTAATATGAGCATATTAAATTATTTTACGAACCTAATTAAGAAAGAAAAATAAGATACTATTAAATTTAACGATCTGCTTCCGTTTTTTATGCATTTATCCTCGTTTCACGTTTAAATATATTATTATATTTTACTAATTGCATTCGTCTTTTTTCATGCATCTGTCCTCGTTTATGGTTTATAGATATGAAAAGTGAAACAAAATAGTACAATATTTTCATTATAAAATTATGAAAATATTTTTTTTGTCCGCTAACACAAAATTTCGTCCACAACTCATATAATTTTAGCTGTATTCTAAAAAATGCCAAAGTCTTACTTAAAAAACATGCCAAAGTCTTAACTTTTAAAATTGTAAAAATTTACGTAATATATTTTCATTACAAAATTTGGAAAAAATATTTTTTTTCCGCAAACACTAAAATTCGTCCACAGCTCATATAATTTTCATTGTATTCAAAAAAATGTCAGAGTCTTGCTAATAAAAAATGCCAAAGTCTTATTTTTTGAAATTTTTAAAAATTATGTAATATATTTTCATTATAAAATTGTTATTCAATAAATTTTCTCCGCTAACACAACATTCCGTCCACAACTCATATAATTTTAAATTTATTCTTAGAATTATGCAAAATTCAAATATTTTCAACATATCTCATTTGATTTATTACGTAATTAAATTAAATTAGCTATAAATTATTTACTGATACAATAAAAATTTATTTATTGATTCATAAAAAGGATATAGGTCAAAATTAGTTGAATTTATTACTTCTGTCTAGTGTAGAAAAGGGGTTGTATACAGACATAGGACTCCGACCATTTCTCTCGATTGCTGCTCAAACCTCTGGCGGAGAAGGTCGATTACTGCTCTATCAATCCTCATACCAAGCTCAATTAACTTTCATCATTAGATAATCTACACTATGGTACTAATTCCTCAATCCTCTATTACTGTTTGTTTAATTTGAAGTTCCGGTTTTATGCTTCAATTGTCCCAATCGGTTATTTTTAGTAGTTTATCTAACTTATGTGGTCTGATCTGTATGATACTTGAGATAGTAATTCAAGTTGTATTGATCTTAATTGATGCATGTAAAGACTTAATCCGATCGGGTTATTTTTAGTAGTATCCGCATAATTTGAGAAGCAGAGCAAATTGATATTTAATTTTAGCAGTGGTAAACATGGAGGTATGTAAAATTTGGTATATGCATTCACAGTTGTAGTTTTTTATTTTGTTTAAAATCATGGGCAAGGAATTTGATATGCGATATTCTTCCTTAATTGTACATTACCTGTTATACTCGGTGCCCGATTTATCATTTTTTTAGTAGTCTCCGCACAATGTGAGAAGTAGAGCAAATTGATGTTTAATTTTAGCAGTAGTAAACATCGAGGTATGTAGAATTTGGTATATGAATTCACAGTTGTAGTATTTTATTTTGTTTAAAATCATGGCCAAGTCATTTGATATGCGATAGTCTTCTGTAATTGTACATTACTTGTTGTTATACTCGGTGTACAATTTCGATAATTTAGTAATGGTGAATACAGTGGCCTTTAGTATTTAAGTCACATTATCTTGGTCTACTTTGTTTTCTTCAGTCGTGATACCATAGACTGATTTTCAAAGTTAAGTTCGTTGCACTGGGTATAATGATTCGAATGTGTTCCTAATTCTTGCTAATTAATTTATATTTGATTTAGTATATTTTTTCTGGCAAGTAAACATCGAAACAGTCTTGCTACTTTTTAGATGAATTAGGTGATGATAGGATTACAGAGACTCCGACATACAATTATTGTCATTTTATATGAGCTATATTGCTTGTTTATATTGCAGATATGAGTGGAAATACTGATTTTCGTAGTGCAAACATGCAAACCTTGAAAGATTCAGAGATGGTAAACTAAAATTTTCTATCAATCCTTGTAATGTACTAAAGTATATTCATCATTTTTAACTCTATATATTATGTGTGCTCTTTATACAACATTACATCAGTTTAGGTACTTTAGCGAGGAAAATCCATCGTTCTTTGTAACTCTCCCACGTGATGACAGAGACCTTTGTGAAATGGTATAATTTACTAATATAATGCTAATGTGTATTCTACTATCATTTTATCTTATTGCATGCCTGGAAAGTTTAATGATATTGTATTATTTAAAAGTACTAATGTGTAAACAAATTTGTCAATTTCCAGAAACTACCTGATAACTTCGTTAATAGTCTTCAAGAATCTATTCCAAGTAAAGTAATTCTTGTACTTGCTAATGGACATGAAACATATGTGAATTTCAAGAAGTCTGAACAGTCTCTCTGTCATATGAAAGAGTTCAACATTGATTGTCGAGGTTTGTTCGGTTCCACTATGATTTACTCTTATAAGGGCAACGGAAAATTCTTTGTGAATTGTTTGAAGGATGACCTCTGCGAGGTAATATACTTCAAGAATAGGACAATTCCACGCGACACTTTCTATGATCAAGGTAGTATACACAAACTTAATAAAAATCTTGTTGGACTACTATGATAAAAATAAAGTTTCTTATGAATGATATATTTTTTTCAGATTTAATGACTGGTATAGGATGGAAGTTCCTGGTGTTTCTTAACAATTCTGCATTTCAAATTGGAGAAAAGTTAAGAAACCTATTTTCTGTCGAAGTCAACTATTTTATGTTTCCAATATTTAGTTAAAAAAGTTGATTATAGTGTTATCGGCCATATCCATTTATACAGAGGCTATAATTCTGTGCACTTTAGTAATTTATCCATTTATTAGTAAAATGTTAAAGCTGGTACTTAATTCATCTTTGATAGCCAATTCCTGCACATTTCTGGAGAGTATTTGGGAAGCTGCTACCATCTAAAGTCCAATTCTACATGAGAAATGGAAGTCGATACGAAGGAACGTGTTCCAAAACTGAGAAAAAAATGTATGGCCTTGAAGATCTTGTGCGAGAATATGGGTTGAGCGAGACTGAGAAAGTTTTTTTAACCTACTTTGGTGAAGGAAAATTTTTTGTAATGATATTTGACAATTCAAATGTGGAAGCAATGTTGCTTGACGAAGATTCTGCAAGTTCAGGTTATATGTACTTTAAAAAGCATGTAATTATTTTTAAACTTACATATTCAGTTATTTTTTTTTAACTTTTTGTTATTTATACTACACTACAGAGTCAAAGATGAAGATTGCTCAGGAACCTGTTCAACTTCCTGTTAACCTGGAAGTTGATGTTCACAACAATGAGAACATGACTTTTACCCATGTTATGACAGCATGTGGACAACACATCTCATGTAGTGGTACGAATACAAAATTTTAAAACACAATTGCACAAGTTTTTTTTAATACTCTGACTTGTACTTATTTTTTACATCTCTATTGTAGTATATCCTGAGCTACATTGAACCACCAAATGGCAAATGGAAAGTTGGTGACATGATAAATTTGAGAATTGCTGTCGGGAGTTGGTATGTCGGTGTTGTCAAATCACAGAAAATGTATATGTTTTTGTTAGTCCCTTAACAATATAGCAAGAATTACAGAAGGGGGGTTAAATGGAATTCTTGAACCTTTTTCTTGAAATAAAAATGTTCAACTCGATTATAGATATATTTGTTTTGATTAGCACAATGCGGAATGTAAACTTAATTGAATCAAAATATAAGTAATTAAAAACAAGAGTCTTTAAAAACTTTCTGGTGGATTTAAACAATTCCACCAGAGATATATATAATATATCGAGAGGACTCTGTGTACAGAAATGCTCACAGATGCTTACAAAATAGAACTACTGAGAATATAGGAAATGCTAAAGATTCTGCTTACAAAGATTTCTCTGTATTTGTGTTTCTCAGCTATCTCAGTTATTTTTCTATTTTCTACTCTCTTGGTTTATATAATACAAATATTACAAAATCAAAAAGACTGAACAAATATAAAATCTAACAGTCTTAAGCTTTGCTGCTTTTCGTCCTCTATTACCCAGTTAATGGGCTTCCACAGTGTGTTTGTATACATCTCGACGGCTGTGTGTCAGCTTTCACTGTTCAACTGCTGTTTGAATTCGTCATATGATTATCTGTCGACTTTCAGAACATCCGTTGATGGTTTAATTGATCATCCGTCGACTGCTATATTAAACATCCGTTGATAGTCATTTGATCATCCGTCGATGGCTTTGTTAATCATCCGTCGGTAGCTATTTTGGCACTTGACTCTATATCAGTTATGCAGAATTACAAGACATCAATTATGTATAATTAATCAACCTATTCTGCATATCTAGTTACAGTCAACATGACTTATATGCTACTACAGATTCTATACAAAGGTGCATACATAATTGTGCTACAAACTTATTATTACATACGCTGCTCACTCGATGGATAATAAGTTAATCATCCGTCGGGACTATAATGAGTTATCCGTCGGGACTATAATTCTTATCTGTCGAGTGCTACATAATTTCACTAAGTAAAATCTACTTAGATGTTTTGTTTATGAAATCATCAAGTACACAACATATGCCCAACAATCTCCCCCAATTTATGTCTACTGGAATTGTAGCCATAAATTAAGAGATACTTGATGATAACAAAACATCCTGAACATATATCTTTTAAAGATAAGTAGATAAACTAAAAGTGCTTCAATTAATTAAAATGAACAAGGTTTGGCTCACAGTCAATTCAAGATGCTCCTCTAGCCTGAGCAGATTTTTCTAGTTCCTTGAAGGTCTGGATCTTCTTCCAAGCTTTCTGTTATTTTCTTCAATTTGATTCTGGAGCTGCCTGTGGAATTCTAGTTCATCAGATTCTGAGAGATCTAGCTTTTCTTGCATTTCCAAGAGAGTCTCATTGCTAGAGATACTCAATTGGTCTTCTAATCTGAAGAATCTTCTTACACCCTTGTCATCCATGAATTCCATCAGCCAGTAGAGCCTTAGATGCACTCTTCTCCCTGTGTATGGGATGATTAGAGTCTTTGGGAGTGCATCTTTAGCTCTAACACTCCTCAGCTCTTCAATCTTCTTCAATACTAGTCTTCTTGCAGTTACATTGAACCCAAAGTTTTTCTTGAAGGATGAATAGACTTTAATCAGCACAGCTTGGCTTTCTTGAAGAATCCTGTGAAGTGACCACTGAATCTCCCTTCCTCCTTTGTACTTGAACACCAACCTTTCAGGTAGGTTTCTATATGCATCAATTGCCCTTACTTCATCCAGTTCATCCAGATAAAGGTTTAGAACTGAAAATTCTTTGATGTCACACAAGTACAAGTAGTCTCCCCTGTTGACCTTGGGTTGAACTTTAACTACTGACTTGGATTTGAGAGGTGACAGCTTCACTTTCTTGACTGCCCTTGACTTTGTCCTTTTTGGTTTGCTAAGGATTGGTAAGTTGAAGTCAGGAATTGGTATGTTATCCCACTCTATTGGCTCATCCTTTAGCACAATAGGTTCACCATGTATGTTCCTATAGGGATCCACCACCCTTATGTCTTCAAATACCACAGAGGGCTTTGATGCTTGAGTTGTAGCTTGAGTGGATTCCTTAGGAAATTGATCTTTCAATTCCTTGTCAACAACATCCAGTTTCCTTTTTGTTCTTCTAGCCAATTCTTTCTTCCTTGGGGATTTCTTCTGTTCTTCAATCTTCTTCTTTGATTCAGCAGCTTCAGATGGTTGAGAGGGAATTTGTTGAGAAGAATTCACAGCCTGTAGCTTGGCCAAGATAACAATATGTTCTTTCTTTTGTTTAGACTTCTTTGCATCTAGAGCAGCTTGCCTCTTTTCCTGCTTTAATCTGGCTTTTTCTTCTTTCTTTGCTTGATCAAATTGTGGATGTCCAGCTACCACACAAATTTCCTTTCCATTTCTGAATATCTTAGCAATTCTCCTTTTTGAAGCTGAATCAGCTGGATCTTTATAGAAGACAATAGATCTTGATAGAAGCTTCTTTTTATCAGGCTTGGGTGTCTCATACACAGTTTCCATAGGGTTCTTCCAAGATGACTTTGGATAATTTGCCCTTGGTTTAAGAATTGTTTCAGCCTTTGTAGACTTGATGCAGGAAGATTGTCCTTTTTCCAGATAGTTCATGCTCATCTCATTCACACTGATTGGCTTGACATGAGAGTGATGGATGGCTGACTGAACTGGCTCCTTGACTAGTTCAAACTTTTTATGTATCTCCTTATCAATCTTATTCCAGTTGATCAAACTCAACTTTTCTTTTTTAGCAACTTTCAAATTTGTTGCTGCTGTTTTAATTAGATCTATACCATCTGCAACTATTGGCTTGGAGATTGTAATTGAAGGTACAATTACTTTGCTGATTTGTACTTGAAGTTTCTCCCCCTCAGTTGGTCCTTTCTCCCCCTTACTTGATTCTCTCTCCCCCTTTTTGTTATCATCAAGTTGAGGAGTTAGGCCTTGTGCTTTAGCCAGTTGCATGAGGAGATTTGTCTGAGTCTGTTGATTTTGAAGAAGGATAACCACTAAATTCTCAATAACTTGAACTCTGTTTTCCAGCTTGGCTAGTTTCTTTTCAGAGTCTGATTCTCTCCTCAATTTTAGTAGTAGATCTTGCATGGTACTATATGGCATTACTGAATCCAGCTTCTCAGAATTGTATGTCTTCAAGTCAGCTATATCTCTTTTTAGTTCATCCACACTCATATTTTGTCTTAAGTGCTGGATCTTCATGAGATGTAGAGAGTCTAGGTGAGCTTGAAGAATAGCCTTGGTACCAGTATCTGAAGTCTCCTGAAGGGCCTTTTGAATAGCCACCACTTGCTTGACCAAAGACACATCAAATTGTCCCGGTGTAAATTCCTTTGTCCATGCCCATCCAGGTAAATTTAAAACAGAACTTGGGCCTTCATCTCCCCCTAAGTTCATGCATCCATCCAAAGAAACAGAGTCATCATCATTAGAATTTATTCCAAATTCTTCAGATGGCTCACCAGCTTGAGAAGGCATCCTATTAACAGCAGCTTTATCTCTTTGAAGAGATTCTGAGGTGTGTACTAGATTCAAGGTCTGTTCTGCCTCCACATTGCCCTGAGCAGCCAACAATTGATAGGCTGACACAGGATGAGTAAAAGTGTCAGCATCCAAGGAAATGTTATCAATTTCAGCTTTGTAATGTTGCTGAAATTGTCTTTCCTTTTCAGCATCATCCACAATCATTGACTCACTAGCAATGGTTGGATCCATCCTTATTTCTCCTATACCTGCCTTTCTCTCATAATCTCTCTTTTGTTGCATCAGGGTCTCACCCTGGCTCCCCGCCCTCACCTTCACCTACTAAGGTGGGACTCCTCTCACTCACTTTTGCCAATCCTGAATAAATGGATTGCTGAGATTCACTTTTTTCTCTCCTTTTGCCTGGGAGCAACCCAGCCTCTCACTCAATGCACTCTCCTTTCTCAGTCCTAAGAGTGACTGTATTACCACTAAGTCTTCTGCACTAGAAATAATTGAAGTTTGAAGTTATGCAGAGACACTCGACGGATAAGTGATATCCATCGGGTGAGTGGTAAAGCTATCCGACGGATAACTGATGTTAAGCTTATCCGTCGGGATACAATCACTACTCGACGGATGAGCAATATCCATCGAGAGAGTAGAAATGAATGAGGTGGGAAGAGAAACTATTGTTGACTCTGTGTTGATTGAAGTTATTTGAGGCATAGAAGTCACAATAGTATCTGAAAGAATTGGCAAGTGAGCCAACAAATCATCTAAAAGATGATTCTCACTTGCACTAGATTTTGGCTTCCCCAACAGAGTTAAAGAAGGGAAATCAGGAATTGAAGTGTTCATGATATCCGTTTCCAGAGAGTTTGTTGGTGAGTATGGTGTTTCAGAGGCTTCTATTATAAGAGATTTTGGCTGTGACTCCACATTTATTGGAGCCACATCAATCTGAATTTTAGAAAGTGCAGGGACTGTGTCTTTAGCACCAGTTTGCACTGTGTGTGTGCCCTGTGCATCCCCAGTTGTTTTAGATTTCTTCTTTCTTGTGTAAGTTTGGGGTGAGCTTATATCCCTAACCCTTTTGGCCTGTGCTCTTGGCTGAGAGCTTTGTTCAATAGCCACATCCTTTTGGGAGGATGCAACTAGAAGTGAGCTTTTGTCCTTTTTAAGCACTGCAGTTTGTTGGGAAACTGCAGTGTGGCTAGGCTGGGATTCACTCAACTCTCCAACCTTATCCTTGGGGTTTCTTTGATGTTCACCCCTTCCCTCACCTAACTGACCCTCCTTCACACTCCCCTCTTTGGCTTTGGTAGATTTTTCAACTGGTACCTTTTGAGAGATACCAGAGGGGGTTTTCTTTGACTTGGATTTAGAAATTGTAGTTGATTTGGCAGCTTTGGTAGGCAACTGTTTGGTCATTGTCACAGTTGCCATAGCTACTCCTGAACTCAAAGAAATTGAAGAGATTGGAATAGTTGAGGGTATGGATGAACTTACCTCACTTACCTGAGGTGTCTGCATTACAGGAAAGTAGAACATTGGCACATCCCTATGATGGTTGGCTCTGTTCAAATCTGCAATGATTCTTCTCTCTTGAACCCAACAAGCTAATTTGTTGTTTGAGTTCTCAAGTACAATCTCTTGACAAAGATGGTTAGCTAATATCAAGAAAAATCTAGCATAATATACATTCTTTCCCCTTTTGGCTAACTCACCTAGTTTAAAACCTAACTCATACAAGACAAGGTCACTGAAATTGTAAAATTTATCTGTAACTAGCATGTATAGCATGTTAAGCATGGAAATGTTCACAGAATCAAAATTACTGACTTTTCCAGAGAAAACTTTAGTCACAACTTCACACATGAAACTCCATTCCTTTCTAAGACCTAATCTTCTAATCTCACTTAGCTTAGTAGTAGGAAGTGCATAATGCATGGAATTAAGCATATTGATAATATCAGTGTCAGTGTGTGGTGAAGTTACATTATCATCAAGAATTTTGAACCATGCTTTTATCACATCACTATTGATACAGAACTCATTACCTTTGATAGTTAGAGTGATGGTTTTGTTAGTAGAGTTGTAGATTGCAGTGGTCCACATCTCTTCAACAATTTCACAGTAAATTGTGGGTGATTCAAGCATGGCATAACTTAACTTGCAGTTCTTCACGAAGTCCATCATCTTGTGATAGTCTTCTGATTGCTGAATACCCTTATTGACCAAAACAGTGAAGTTGTTCTTCTCATAAATGAACCCAGTCTGAGACATGATCTTTACTACAGGTGCCATTATTAGAGAATGAAAGCTTGAAGAGAAAGAGGATATTTGCTTGAGAGAGAATAAAATAAAAGCAGTTGAATTTGAGAATGATAAAAGAAAATAATTGGAATGAAACAAGCTTTTATACTATCTCAAAAACAACGGATGAAAATAATAAAGAAAAGTAAATTACCCAATAGAAATTGCCTAAATTAGTCGTTTAAAAATAAATTGTAAAAATTCCACCCATTATCCGTCGTGTAATGCTTACAAACTGTAAGTATACTCGATGGATAATGTTCAGGGAATTAACGGTTAAGATTTACACACTTCGACGGATGAGGATAAACTGTTATCCGTCGAGTTTTAAAGGATTCCAGAAAAGTAATTGATTTTTATTTGCACATAGTATATCGACGGATGACTCAACTCGATGGATAATGGTCATCCGTCGAGATGCAAATTTTGACTTAGCCAAAATTTCACTCATGACTAAAAATCAGTTAAATTTCTGGCTACATATCAACTTGCAAAATAACTCAGATAGATTCAAGAGTAATTAAGCATACCTAACTCACTTACCAACCTAGAAAAGGTGGATTCATCCAGTGGCTTGGTAAATATATCTGCAAGTTGCTTCTTACTTGGAACAAAATGTTACTCTACAGTACCATTCATTACATGTTCCCTTATGAAATGGTACTTGATGTCTATGTGCTTTGTCCTTGAATGTTGCACTGGATTTTCAGTGATGGCAATTGCACTTGTGTTATCACAGAAAATAGGAATCCTCTCAACTTGCAAACCATAGTCTAGCAATTGATTTTTCATCCATAAAATCTGTGCACAGCAACTGCCAGCAGCAATATATTCAGCTTCAGCTGTAGAAGTAGAAACTGAATTTTGCTTTTTACTGAACCAGGACACAAGTTTGTTTTCTAGAAACTGACAAGTTCCTGTTGTGCTTTTTCTGTCAATTCTGCAACCTGCATAATCTGCATCTGAATAACCAGTTAGATCAAAACCAGAATCTCTAGGATACCAAATGCCAAGTTTTGGTGTTCCCTTGAGATATCTGAAAATTCTCTTAATAGCTATCAAGTGAGACTCTCTAGGATCAGCCTGAAATCTAGCACATAAACATGTAGCAAATATTATATCTGGCCTACTAGCTGTTAAGTACAGAAGTGAGCCAACCATGCCTCTATAGCTTGAAATATCCACAGACTTTTCAGTAGTGTTTAGTTCGAGCTTAGTTGCAGTGGCCATAGGAGTTTTTGCAGATGTGTAATCCATTAGATCAAACTTCTTTAAAAGATCAAAAATATATTTAGTTTGACTAATGAATATTCCATCACTAACTTGCTTAACTTGTAAACCAAGAAAGTAAGTTAGTTCTCCCATCATACTCATTTCATGCTTACTTTGCATCAGTTTGGCAAACTTTTTACAGAGTTTCTCATCTGCAGAGCCAAAAATAATATCATCTACATAGATTTGAACAAGTATGCTAGAGCCATTAACATTTCTGAAAAATAAAGTTTTATCTACAGTACCTCTTGTGAAGTGATTTTCCAAAAAGAACTTTGATAAAGTGTCATACCAGGCTCTAGGTGCTTGCTTCAGTCCATAAAGTGCTTTCAGTAGATAATAGACATATTCTGGAAAATTTGGATCTTCAAAGCCAGGAGGTTGACTAACATACACTTCTTCCTCCAAATCTCCATTCAGAAAGGCACTTTTGACATCCATTTGATAGACCTTGAAATTGGCATGGGCTGCATAGGCTAAGAAAATTCTGATGGCTTCAAGTCTTGCAACAGGAGCAAATGTTTCATCAAAATCTATTCCTTCTTGCTGGCAATAGCCTTTAGCAACCAATCTGGCTTTGTTCCTTACTACTATGCCATTCTCATCCATCTTGTTTCTGAATACCCATTTGGTGTCTATTGGATTCTTTCCTTTAGGCTTGGGTACCAACTTCCATACTTTATTCCTTTCAAATTGGTTTAGCTCCTCCTGCATAGCTAAAATCCAATCAGGATCTAACAAGGCTTCTTCTACCTTCTTTGGTTCTTTCTTTGATAGAAAGCTGCTATATAGACATTTTTCTTGAGTTGCTCTCCTGGTTTGAACTCTAGAAGAAACATCACCAATAATCAGTTCAAAGGGGTGATCTTTTGTCCATTTCCTTGGTAGAGGTAGATTAGCTCTAGATGAAGAGACCTCAATGTTGTCTAGATGTGTGATTGAGTTTTGATTGCTAGAAACTCCCCCTGAGTTTTTGGATCTTTGACTTGAGAAAGGGGTACTTTCTATGGGTGATCTGCCTTGACTTCCTGCTCCTTTTGATAACCCGGCGGATGGTGAATTTTCAGTACCGACGGATGAGACAGGTTGTCTACCGATGGATGAAGCATTTTGCAACTCGACGGATGTTGAGTTTTGTGCTTCATTGGTGGTAGATTTGTCCGCATTATCCTTATACACTGTTTCTTGATCACTCTCATCATCATTTTCATCACTAACCATCTCAACAATGTCGAATTTGAGGCTCTCATGGTAATCTCCATCTTTCAGTCCTTCAATCTTTTTATCATCAAACACAACATGTATAGATTCCACAACAATGTTGGTTCTTAGATTGTAGACTCTATATGCTTTACCAACAGCATATCCAACAAAAATTCCTACATCTGCTTTAGCATCAAACTTCCCATTTTGATCAGTTTGATTTCTCAGAATATAGCATTTACAGCCAAAGTCATAAAGAAAATTTAGAGTTAGCTTCTTGTTCTTGAACAATTGATAAGGAGTCATGCATCTTGCTTGATTAATCAGAGAGATGTTCTGAGTGTAGCATGCAGTGTTTACAGCTTCAGCCCAGAAATATATTGGTAATTTTGATTCTTCAAGCATTGTCCTTGCAGCTTCAATAAGAGATCTGTTCTTTCTTTCCACTACTCCATTCTGTTGTGGAGTCCTTGCTGCTGAAAACTCATGCAAGATCCCATTTTCCTCACAAAATGCTCTCATGACATAGTTCTTGAACTCAGTTCCATTGTCACTCCTGATTCTTCTAACTTTGAAATAAGGATGATTGTTAACTTGCCTTATGTGATTGATGATGATTTCACAAGCCTCATCTTTAGACTTTAGGAAATATGTCCAAGAGAACTTTGAGAAATCATCTACAATTACTAGGCAAAATCTTTTCTTTGAAATTGAAAATACATTGACTGGTCCAAACAAATCTGTAACACCCCCAAATCCGGGGTCGGGGATCCGGGTTGTCACGAGTTCCATTTCCCTTAACAACACCCAATCTTAATAAATAATCAACTACTCTGTACTGTGACCCCACAATAAACACACACACCACAAGTTATAGTCTCAGAGATGAATATCCAAAAATAATCACAAGTCGTTTTATTCCACAATTATATGCCAATACACCTTAAACAGGTTTCTGAATAAATTTACATTTCTTTGCCATTATTACAATTCATAAATATACATAATCTGATACATCAAAAGTTGAAAGCCTAGCCTATTGGCAGTTCCTACCTCAGCTATGGCGGCATCAGTGCTTCTAGAAAACTGCGGAACGTCTCCTAACCTCTTGCGAATCGGGAGCTTGGTCTGGTTCATCTTGTCTATCTGATGTTGTGTGATGAAAGAAGAAAGCAAGGGTGAGCAGCAAGCCCACCAAAATAATATGTATAATGATTAACAATATATGAGCCTTCTCATAGTACTCATGAAAGTCTTGGTCAAAAGAAATGAACCAAGTTGATATCTTAATGCGATGAAGTCGCAAAATATTCAGTATATATATATACATATATACTTTTCAAAATATTGGAAGTCCTCTTCCATGCACAATATACACAAAGTCCCAGTGTATAACTGTATAAAAAAAAATATCGTTGCAAGGTGATCTCATATATCTAACCTTGTCTCAACGTTTTTCTGAAAATCTTTGTCATTCATAAGACAATTATTAATTAGATATAAGTTTAAAAGATGAAGTTACAAGATACCCCAATATACTTATATCTTTCCCAAATACTACTTGAACTACCACCGTTCAAGTTATAATTAGCTTCAAAAGTTCATCACATAGATGAGACTATAAGGCAAGATTTGAATAGATTAAATCTTTAAAATATTATCAAAATAAAATGAAGTTACGAGATACTTCATTTGATGTAAACATCATTTTGAAAACTTGACCCTGCCAACACTCAACAATCGCCCAACCGTAGCCTTTCTATCGAAGTGCTCTGGGTAGTGTTGCAGAAATTATCCAATTGGATGATGAACTCATTACGGGAGTTTGCCGCGCCAGGAAGACCACTTACGATGATCAGTCGTAGTAGTACAACCCCACCATTTTCTACATGTAGAGGAGAACCTGTCGGATTTACTTGTCAACCGAACACTGAACTCCTAAGGAATGGACCGCCTTAGCGGAACTTCCAGGCCATTTGGGCCAATATAATAAGGCTGGGCCGGCGCTACTCGGCCACTTATGCCACTCCTAGTTCAGATGAAATCCATGACTCTGAAACGTAAAGCTTGTCCCCACTTTCCCCAAGTAGAAACTTGTTGATACGGCTCCACCAAGAAGTCGTATCTATTGGGAAAGGAGAACTCACCGATATTTCCCAGGCGATGCCTGTTAATGGATTAACTTGTTCCAAGAATTTTACTTCCCGAGTGTTGGGTAAGTAATCAATTCATTTATCAAAACAGCAACCTTGTTGCGAATATAAAACACACCACAGAGCCGGATCCCTCAGGTTTTGAGCGAGTATTTAAATCCCCTTCGAAAGGAGGATCTTAAAAAAATAAGTTTTGGGATCCGCTCTAACTTTTAAAAAAATCATTTTGAAGACTCGCAAAACATTTTTAAGAATGTTTGGAGTGAAGCTGATTTAATGAAGTAAATCAGTCCCCAGAATATTTAGAAAATGTCTGAATATTATTATTTAAATAATATTCCCATAAAGAATAATCTTTATAAAATAATTGAAGTAGAAGTATTAAAACTTATACTTGAAATGAATAGCAAATAATCAAAGATATACTTATACGAAAGTAATATCTTTATTTGAATAATCAAAAGTAAGTTTGATTATCGACACCTTATTCTTTAATAAAATAAAGAATATTATTAAGTAATAAGCGGAGTCATAATACCTCGAATGAATACTATAAATAATATTCATAAAATAAAGGAGTCATACATCCTCAAATGAATATCCAAGTAATATTCAATAATAATATAAACTGAGTCATAAGGCCTCGAATGAATATTCAAATAATATTTAAATAATAAAATAAACTGAGTCATAAGCCCTCGAATGAATACTCAAATTAATATTCAATTAAGTAAAATAAAGGTATCGAATAAACCTTATTCGATCCATAGTTTTAAAAACTATATCCATATATATATAAATATATATATATATAATATACTCGGGAACATCGACTCCCGGTTTAGAAATATGTTCACCTTTTATCCCCTATACTAAGGGTATACGCAACTACTTGCTTATTTCTAGCATAGGTATTATGCAACTATAAGCATTGAAATCAACAGATAGATAACTAGATTACGAAACAGACATGCATATATACCATATCAGCATGCTCCAATATATCGCAAAATTTGCTAATAACAATCATGCACTATCACAAGATAATGCATATACATATATTTACATCACAACAACAGTATATCGGGTAGAAAACTTGCCTGAGCGACTGGGGGTTACGAATGGCTCGGGACGAGTCTGGTAACCTATAAACAACAAGTAAGTTGGAATTAAACCAAAGTCACTTGTAAATCTATACTCTAACCAACTCAGACTCTAACGCTCGTTTTGCGCTTACTGATTCTCTTAAGTCACTCGAGTACCCTCGGCTCCACCATTTTTAATAATTTAACCTTTACGAGTTTTAAGGCGATTCCTTCGCGAGTATCTTACCAACTGCCTAACACACTTACCATAAATGTTTCATGCATTAATTAATCCTTTTTGGTCTTTAACCTATGTTTCAAAGTAAGGCGAGGGGAAAAGTTTCGTTCGCGAAACGCCGTTACTTGAAACGGTCGTTTCTCCTAAACCGTGCATCGGAATCGAACGAACTACATATCAAAATGAAGCTCGTAACATGAGCTATCTAAACATGGCAGTGGTCATAATCTAGCAGGGGGTTCTCGGGTCCTAATGTTATGCACAGAAACAGTCCAAAGAAAATCGGACATTACGACGGCTATGTTTACGCGATTACCAATGTTTAAACTACTCCAATTAACCACCAACCAACTCATAACCATCAATACAACAAAACTTCACCTAAACCATACCACATCAGTCCATAATCTCCAAGGTTTTCAACTCAAACAACCACAATCAAGACCTATGAACTATAATCAAGCTTCAATTACCAAAAACACTTCCAAATCAAACAAAACTACTAATAATCACAATCCATGCTTCTCATTTCACAACACCAACCATTAAACTTACTAACAAATAAATAAAGGCTAGGGTTTGAAGTTTATACCTTCCTTGGGAGGTGTTAAGTTGCTAGGAAGCCTTAGGGAGCCTCCTACAAGCTTGATCTTTCCAAAGAAATCAAGAACACAAAGTTAGGCTTTGAAGTTTCTAAAAGTCCGATTTAAAGAACTGTAAAAATGAGGGTCTTACCATGATTATTTGGACGAGACTTGTGAACAAGAGTTGTAGGCCATCTCAATACCTTTCCAATGAGCTATAGAACACAATATTTGAGTGATAAATGAAGGAGATACAGCAGTTTTAGTGTTCTGGTTCTGTTTTGGCCGAGAGCATGAAGAACAATGCCTTGGTTTCTTTTTGATTTTGATGAAAAATGATTTGCTTGCTTGGTTGGTTTGATTTTTGTGTTTGTTTTAGTAAATTACCTAGTTGCCCTTGATTTTGTGTGGTTTAAAAAGCCACCACATCTCCTTCCTTCCCATGTCATGCTTGTGTCATCCTCATGATGTCATCCTCCCCTCCTTGTCCTCTTCTCATTGGTTGGGTGACATCATCCTCTCTAATCCCTTTGATTAACTTCCTAATTGTTTGCCTAATGACCGCTGATCTGTTATACGGTTCGCTTAACTTTCGTTTTCGTTTATCGTTTGAAGGATCATACCCGGGATCTTATTACTTAGGTTCCCTTAACCTTTCTCAATATATTATATTCCTTT
>NW_027420336.1:0-38158 GCF_009905375.1 Apium graveolens
TGACCATGATTGTGTTGGTATGAAGAAAAAGAGAGTGAGTATGTGAGAAAAGGAATGATGTGTAGGCTGATTGAGGTGTTGGTTTATATAGGCAATAGAATGCCAGGAGACGCAAGGAAATTTAATGCTGACAGGTAGAAATAATTCTACCTCGTCTCCCTAGACTGGGAAGAAGAAAAACAGTCATTGGAAGTGTAAAATTGGGTTTAATACGCATAGAAAACAGTAAATATTACTGTGCATGTACGTGTTCCACTAACCCTAATTGTATTGACTGTTAATATCTCACCCGTACATATTCTGATTTAAAATAAGACTGTTTCATATTTTAACCACAAATAAGTCAAATAGAGGATCAGAATTTAATATCAGCACTTAGACTTATATCAGAACTTAACAGTCATCAGAACATGATTTCTTAACTCGAAAAATAAATGCCTATCTCTGTGATTCTTCACATAAATTCTGATTTCAGTTCTTCAGAACTTATTTATCAGAACTTCTATCAGAACTTGTCCTCAGAATTTATGCAATCTGACACATAAACTGTTCATCTAAAACAACATTGAACGCCACAGTAATTTTCATCATTCATATGGAGTGTAAGTGTGTGCATTAAGAAAAATATCAGACAAAGAGTAAAGTCTGATTCACTTCAGTACATCTTAGAAATAAGGCATAACTTAGAACTTTACTAAAAATCTGTCATTATTCTGAAGTTTACTTTTGAATTAGTTCATGCACGAGTCCACCTCAACTATTTTGTGCTTATTTATGCATCTTTTGAAATTCCATTTTACAGTGGCTTCTCAGTGTAAGTGAGTCACGAATGCTTATCAGAATTTATGCTATTATCAGAGTATTTCTCAGTAATCATAGAGTGTGAAAAGTCACCAAGAAAATATTTATTTGCTAATCTGATGCATATTACTTAATACCAGCAATGCACTTGGGTCGTCCCTTCCATATTTTTACTCTAGATCTCAAAGGAGTACCTGATTTTTATTCCCTTTTCTTTTACTTTTCTTTTGAGTGAGGTTTATCAGCACTTAGTACATCCATCAGTTTTACTAACATCAGAACTTAACAGATGAGAAACATTATTCTAGTTTTTGACTTAGTAATAAGATAGACAAAGTAAACTTAACTAAGCTCAATATCAGAATTTACTCGTGTCAATAGATTTCCACATAAATAATTACTTCTAACATGAGATCTCTAGTATATTAAAGACTACTAGGTGAGCATCTAGCACAGTTATCCTCATAGGATTGAATAGTCACAGAAACAGTCAGTTCACTATCAGAGTTTAGAAATTCACATCAAACAACAATCAGTACTTAAGCAATTTTCAATTAAGCACAGAATACACAAAGAGAGTAATTTCTGTAAATACTGATCATAAAGTCTGATGCATCAGAACAAAAGCTAAGCAGATTTAGAGAAAGAACCTGAAACCATTCCAAGTTCATTTACCAATCTTGTAAAAGTAGCTTCACACAGTGGTTTTGTGAAGATATCTGCTAGTTATGATCTGTTGGAACAAAACGCAATTCCACTGTACCTTCATCCACATGTTCCCTTATGAAGTGGTACCTAATACTGATGTGCTTTGTCATTGAGTGTTGAACTGGATTACCTGTCATAGCAATAGCACTTTGATTATCACAGTAAATAGGGATTTTAAAATATGTTAACCCATAATCCAGTGACTGATTCTTCATCCAAAGAATCTGTGCACAACAGCTTCCTGCAGCAATGTATTCTGCTTCTGCAGTTGATGTAGAAATTGACTTTTGTTTCTTGCTAAACCAAGAAACCAATCTGCCTCCAAGAAATTGGCAGCTTCCACTTGTGCTTTTCGTCAATTTTGCAACCTGCAAAATCTGCATCTGAGTAACCTATTAGTTTAAAATCTGATTCTCTGGGATACCACAATCCCAGATCAGTTGTTCCTTTAAGATACTTGAAAATTCTTTTCACAGCTTTAAGTGAGGTTCTCTTGGATCTGCTTGAAATCTTGCACAAAGACAGGTAGCATACATGATATCATGTCTACTAGCAGTTAGATAGAGTAGAGAGCCAATCATACCTCTGTAATCGGTAATATATACTGATTTACCAGTATCCTTATCCAGTTTTATTGCAGTGGCCATGGGAGTGGATGCACTTGAACAATCTGCATTCCAAATTTCTTCAGCAAATTCTAGTGTACGTTTGACAAATAAAATTGCCTTCTTCATTCTGCTTGACTTGAAGACCCAGAAAATAGCTAAGTTCCCCCATCATACTCATTTGATATCTTGACTGCATTAGTTTGGCAAACTTCTTGCAAAGTCTGTCATTTGTAGAACCAAAGATGATATCAACATATATCTGAATCAGAAGTAAGTCCTTTCCATGGTTGAGGTAGAACAGTGTTTTGTCTATAGTTCCTCTGTTAAATCCACTTTCCAGAAGAAACTGAGCTAAAGTCTCATACCATGCTCTTGGAGCTTGCTTAAGGCCATAAAGTGCTTTATCAAGCCTGTAGACATGATTAGGATATTTGGGATCTACAAAGCCTGGAGGTTGTTCAACATATACTTCCTCCTCCAATTCTTCATTGAGAAAAGCACTTTTCACATCCATTTGAAAGACAGTAAATTTTTTTGAGCAGCATAAGCCAAAACTATCCTTATGACTTCCAATCTAGCAACTGGTGCAAATGTTTCATCATAATCAATTCCCTCCTATTGAGAATATCCTTTTGCAACCAACCTTGCCTTATTCCTTGTAATTATGCCATCACTATCAGTTTTGTTTCTGAATACCCACTTTATACCAACAACAGAGCTGTTCTTTGGTCTTGGCACTAGGGTCCAAACTTTATTTCTTTCAAATTCATTTAACTCTTCCTGCATTGCTTGCACCCAATCAGCATCTTGAAGAGCTTTTTATAACACCCTCCAAATCCGGGTATAGATTTGGGGCATTATTAACAACAATTACCAACTAAACCTGCACAAGCGGAATATAAATATAATAATTACCCCGAACTATCACTACTCAGGATCTTTTAAGGTCTGAGTTTGAAAACAAGAATCACATACTACACTTTATTACAAACCCAACTAAATAAAACCTGTCTCAAGAACTCTCTTTGTTACAAAACTTTATTCTATCTACAGTCTCACTACACAACTTTTATTCAAACTACACAAGACTTTTATTCAACCCAACATTACTACTTATCCTGCTACACCTGATCTGGCAATTCAAAGCTCTCTTCGGAATAGGAAGGAACACTCTTGGTATAAGAGGGTCCCGCTGCTTGACTCGCTTCTTGACTATGCGGGTTCTGATGGGTTTCATTCTCTACCTTAACTGTAAAACAATAGGAGTAACAATAAAAAGGGATGAGCCAAAATTGCTCAACAAGCCTGCAACAATATATAGTATAAAGAAAGAGAAATGAGTGAAACAATAAGCTGCTGGTCGGAACAACCATCTGAATCTGTATAGAATAGTAATTTGCCAATGCTGGCGAGTACCAAATGAACAAGACTGGAAACAAGAACCAACATATGCACTATAACCTGCTGATCAGTCAGAATATAGTGCGGATCTATACCCAACTGCATAGACCCAACCAACATAAGGAGTACTCAGGCAACTATGGCCTATTAAATAATGGTCTGGGTAAAACCCAGCCCGTATAGTAACCATCCAGTCCAAGGCTTAGCATCCAAACAATCGGAATGCTATTGATATATCCCAACCAGGATATACCAGAGTATATGTAACAAGGGTAAAGGAATTGAAATATGAACAGGGAATTCAATAAATTGGGTAAATCAAGAATTGAAATGAAATTGGAATCAAGCGATAATAAATGGGTAACAGTGTATATGAACAATGATTATCAAAGATAACTGATACGATAGAAAAGAAATATAAATCACTATTCTGAATTTAGAATAGGGAAAAACTTGCCTTGCGCGTACTTAACCTGGTTTAACTCACCGCCTTCTGACCCTAGCTTGCTTGGCCTTGCTAACACTGAACAAATCATGGAAAGATAGGCATTTAGATAACTTACTATATACGTGTATCTTGAATTGATAACACGCAACCTTATCAGTCTACCCATGCGTTTCTATCTGACTCGTATATATACACATACATTTATACAGCACATAGGTTCACATAATCACATAAAGCACGTAGCACATAAAGCACATAATTAATTTCTAGATTTATAATTATTTTTAGAATCAATTCTAGGCTTATACCTGCATTACTAGTCTTATCTGATTTTATTATAATTTTTCGGGATTTATTCGGCTCAATTATACTCCTACTAGGACCTACGAACTATCAATTATCACCAAACCACTTCTTTCGAAGAAATTATAACTTACAACTATTTTTATTGGATTCGTCTCATTTTTCTGAGTCTAGGGGTCTTCGTTTCGCTCAAATCGGACTAACGGTTGAATTATTATGAATTAAACAAGATTTAATTAATTAATAATTAATTATAAACTAATTAATTATAAATTAAACAATACTAATCATATTTTTAAATAATTAATTAATAATTATTGTATTTTAAAATAATTACTCCCTAATTATTAGGAATTATTACAAATTATTATTACTTATTCGATCAGATCGATTATTTACAAATAATCAATCGATTTAATTAACCGATACACTATTTATCGAATAACTACGAATTACTCGAATTATAAATCAACTTAACGATTAATCACTCGTATAAATACGAGCTACTCGCAATTCCCACATAATTACCGAACTATTCTATCATTATTGAAACTCATACGATTCGCTAAACAGATAATTACCGATAACTATTATACGATACGAATAATTAGCGCAATATTATTCGAATAACTAACGCTCGAATAATAATTCTAATTACCGAATCATTATTCGCACTATTAACTAATTATTAGATTATTAATTACCTCACTTAATTATTTCTAATCCTTATTTACTAATTAATTACCTAATTATTAATTAATTACCCAATTATTAATTAATTAGATAATTAATAAATAATTAATAAATAATTAAATAAATAATTAAATAAATAAATTCGAATTTATAATTAATAAAATAAATCAGAAATTATAAATACTATTTTTCAGAATATCAAACTAATTTTTTTAATTAATTTTTCAGAATTATTAATACTGATTTTTAATTACTAAAATATAAATAATTAATTATTTATTCAGAAACACAAAAACATAACAGGATTTAGGGTTTTTAGGATTGAACCCGGGTCGAAACCGGGTTGCAATCGGGTCGTCCCCGACCCCGATCGGGTCGGGAAGAACACCGCCCTGCAATCCCAGAATCCGACGCCGGACGGAAATTTCCGGCGAGACGAAACGCTCGATTCCAACTTGCTTCTTCTGCGTTTTCGACATACAAGCAACAAACGATGCTCCCCTTCTACTTCCTGGCCGTTCCCCGTCCTCCTTCCTCGTCGAACACAGCCGGAGATGAAGAACGACGGCGGCGTCGCCGTTTTTCCGACGAGCACGAAACCAAAGCCAAACACCATCGAATCCGGTACCATTCGACTCCGCACAACAACGATCTACTCATCTCCAACAACAATAACATCAAACAACACACAGAGAATCAAACCCTGAATTCAAGAATTAAACCCGAAAACACGAAATTAAAATCAACTCAACAATCAACAAAAATAATCACATAAACAGAAACTACGAATCACCAGCTTCAATTTGACTACTTACACGCTCGATTTGGTTGTCGGAATCACCTTCAAAATCGCGATTGATCCTCCTGCCCTGTTCTTCAGAGAAACCCTAACCCCTAATTCCTTTTTCTTTTTTCTTTTTATTTTTCTGATTTTTCTGTGTAATTAACTGATTTAATTACTAATAAATCAGGTATTTATATTTATGAAAATAATACCCCTAAGTAAAATTAAGGGTCTAATTATACTCCTAATAAAATATTTGGCCCCAATTTTTATAATCTTTGGGTATTAATATTGAATTTTCAAATATCCAATAATTACAAAATAAATACTAAAAATTCCCAAAAATTGTGAAAATTACAAAAATACAAAGAACAACTGATATATGATAATTTTCATGATCATATAAAAATAAAACTATAATTTTTGTGGGGTTTTTGGTACCCGAAGGGGTCCGGAAAAGTCGTTTTTCACGAAAAAGGTCAATTTGTAAAACGTCTAGGGGTTCAGAATAGCGATATGGTATAGGGCATTTTTAATAAAATTAGAGCCAATGATTTTGTTTGAACTATGGGCTTTTAAAACATAGTTTTGAGCTGTACAGGTTTTGATAATATATATAACTGACGATAAAACGCTCAACAAATATCCAAACACGTTTGGATCAAAACAGCCAACACATAGCACATAGCAGTTAGGGTTTAACAACTTAACACATTTAATCACATAATAATACACATAATTTATCATTATTATAATATAGTACAAGCGTAATTCCTCGGTCGTTACATTCTCCCCCCCTTAACAGGATTCTGTCCTCAGAATCACACTATGCAAATAACTGAGGATACTTTTCTAACATTTCCGCTCTCAAGCTCCCAGGTTGATTCTTCAACCACTGGGTTTCTCCACAAGACTCTTACTAAGACTACAGACTTATTTCTTAATACCCTCTCTTGCCGATCTAAAATCCTTATCGGCTGCTCTATATACTGACAAATCTGCCTGAAGTTCTACTGGTTCATATTCTATTACATGCCTTGTATCAGGATTATACTTCTTAAGCTATAGATACATGAAATACGTTGTGAATGTGCTGCATATGGGGTGGTAAGCTAACTCGTACGCAACCTTCCCAATTTTCTTCAAAATCTCAAATGGTCCAACGTATCGTGGCTTCAATTTCCCTTTATTGCCAAATCTGGTCAATCCTTTCCATGGCGATATTTTGAGCAATACGTGTTCTCCTTCCTGATAATCCATATCCTTCCTTGCTTTGGTCTGCATATTTGCTTTGCCTATTTTGTGCTGCCTCGATTCGTTTTCGAATAAGTTCAATCTTTTCTTTTGTCTGCTGAATTAATTCTGGACCCAAAATCTTGCGTTCTCCAACTTCATCCCAATGCACTGGTGATCTGCATTTCCTCCCATATAATGCTTCATACGGTGGCATTCCAATACTGGCGTGATAGCTGTTATTATAAGAAAATTCCACTAGGGGTAAATGTTCATCCCAACTACCTTCAAAATCGATCGCACAAACTCGTAGCATGTCTTCAATCATTTGAATTGTCCTTTCACTTTGACCGTCAGTTTGCGGATGATAGCTTGTACTCATATTCAACTTCGTTCCTAGACATTCTTGGAATTGTCTCCAAAATCTTGAATTGAAACGAGGATCTCGATCCGATACAATCGATACTGGTACTCCATGACGCATCACAATTTCTTTAAGATATAAGTGCACTAGCTTGTCCAGTGAAAATCTCTCGTTAATTGGAAGAAAATGTGCTGATTTCGTCAATCGATCAACAATAACCCAAATTGCATCGTGATTTGCTTTCGTCCTTGGAAGTCCCACTACGAAATCCATCGCTAGATGTTCCCATTTCCATTCTGGAATGTCTAATGGTTGCAATAACCCACTCGGACGTTGATGTTCTGCTTTAACTCGCTGGCATGTGTAGCATTTACTCACCCATTCTGCTATCTCCTTCTTCATATTTGGCCACCAAAAGTTTTCCTTTAAATCGCGATACATTTTCGTGCTTCCTGGATGAATGGAATACTTCGAATTGTGCGCATCTCGCATAATTTCTTCTTTTAGTTCTGCCACGTTAGGGATCCAGATTCTTGACGCAAAACGTAAAATTCCTTCATTATCTTTCTGAGTTGTAATCTCCTCTCCCGTTAAGTTGTCGTCTTGACTCATCACTTTATCTTGACAATGGCGAATCTTTTCTAGCAACCCTTGGTTGAAAAGTCATAGCATAGATAGTTCCTGCAGATTCATGGGGAATACGACTCTCAATTTCCAATTTGTCGAATTCCTTAACCAATTCTTCACATGAAGTTAACCGATTCAACCTTTCTTTTTCTACTATAACATTTGCTTTTCCTGGATGATAACTGATTGTAACATCATAATCTTTAATCAATTCCAGCCATCGACGTTGTCGCATGTTCAGTTCCTTTTGCGTGAAAGATATACTTCAACTTTTATGATCCGTGTAGATTTCGCATTTTCACCGTATAGATAATGTCTCCAAAGCTTCAATGCAAATACAATTGCTGCCAATTCCAGATCATGCGTAGGATATTTTTGCTCATGAGGTTTAAGTTTTCTCGACACATATGCAATGACGTTACCATGTTGCATCAATACACATCCTAGCCCGCGATACGAAGCGTCACTGTAAATAACAAAATTTCCTTGCTCGTCTGACAGTACTAATACTGGTGCAGTCACCAACCGATTCTTCAACTCTTGAAAACTTTCTTCACACTTACTATTCCATTCAAACTTTTCACTTTGTCGAGTTAACTTGGTCAAGCGGTGTCGCTATCTTCGCAAAATCTTTGACAAATCTTCGATAATATCCTGCCAATCCTAAGAAACTTCGAACCTCTGTCGGCGTCTTTGGTCTTTCCCAATTCAACACAGCTTCAATCTTTGCTGGATCAACTTGAATGCCTTCTCTACTGATGATATGCCCTAGAAACTGTACTTCTTTCAACCAAAATTCACATTTTGAAAATTTTGCATAAAGCTGCTCCTTTCGTAATATCTCCAATGTTGTTCTTAAATGCGCTGCATGTTCTTCTTCCGTCTTTGAGTAGATCAAGATGTCATCAATAAATACAATGATAAACTTATCCAAATACTTCTTGAATACTCGATTCATCAAATCCATAAACGCTGCAGGTGCATTTCTCAATTCAAAAGCCATCACAAGAAATTCATAGTGTCCGTACCTCGTTCTAAACGCTGTCTTTGGAATATCTTCGGCCTTGATCTTTAACTGATGATAGCCTGATCGTAAGTCGATTTTCGAAAACCATGCTGCTCCTTTTAGTTGATCAAATAAATCATCGATGCGAGGTAAAGGATATTTATTCTTGATAGTTAACTTGTTCAGCTCACGATAATCGATACACAGTCGCATACTACCATCCTTCTTTTTCACAACAATACTGGTGCACCCCATAGGGATACACTTGGCCTTATAATTCCTTTGTCGAGAAGTTCTTGCAACTGCTTTGCTAATTCCCTCATTTCAACAGGTGCCATTCGATATGGAGCTTTCGAAATTGGTTCAGTCTCTGGCATCAAGTCAATAGTGAACTCGATTTCCCGATCTGGTGGAAGTCCTGGTAATTCGTCTGGAAAAACATCAAGAAATTCACAAACTACAGGAATATCTTCAATCTTCGGATTTCCCTTATCAGCATCCCGTACATAGGCTAAATAAGCTTGACATCCTTGACGTAGCAATCTTCTTATCTGCATTATTGATAGGAATTTCTGCTTTTGCTTCTCACCTTTAAATATTACCGTTTCATTTTCTTCAGTTTGCAATTTCACTCTTTTATTCGTACAGTCAATCTGAGCATTATTACTAGATAGCCAATCCATTCCTAGAATAACATCAAACTCCCCTAACCTAAAAGGTATCAAATCAACTGAAAAATAACATCTCCCTATCTCAATATCACAACTCGGGCATACTCGATCTACTACAACCTGATCATCATTTGCTAATTTTATGACTAACACTTCATCTAACCACTGGATCTCACAATCTATCTTAAAGATAAAATCTTCAGAAATAAAAGATCTAGTAGCTCCTGAATCAATCAATACCAAAGCATTTACGGAATTTACAGGGAGTGTACCTGCAACCACATTCGGACTCTGTACCGCTTCCTTCATTGACATATTGAAAGTCCTTGCTCTAGGCTGATTTTGCTGTGGTAATAGAGGTGGAGGTAATGCTAAAACTCTTGGAATACTAGAGGCCATTGCAATTCCTCTGCAGTCTCTGGCGATATGTCCTTTTCTCCCATATTGGAAACAAGTAACTTCTGCTTTTCCCATCGGACATTCTCCAGAATAGTGTCCCCTTTGCTTGCACTTGAAACACGTGACATTTGGCTTGTTGCAAATTCCCGTATGCTTTCTACCACACGTTCTGCAATCAGGTATAGGCGGTCGAATAAGCCTTTGCTGAGTTGGGGCAGGTAGTCGATTACCCATCCTCTGGTTGTTTTGTTCTGGCCTCCTAAAGTTTACTTTTGCTCGAGCTTGAAATCCCGGCCTTTTGTTGAAACGATTCTGAAAATTTCCTGGTCCTTTCTCTTTCTGAGCTGCTTCGCTTTCACCTTCAATAATCATAGCCTTTTGAACAACAACCGTATAAGTTGTCAGTTCAAACACAGCTACCCTGCTACGAATCCATGGTTTCAGTCCTTGCTGGAATCTCTTGTCCCGCTTCTCATCCGTATCCACTTGCTCTGGAATAAATCTTGCCAATTCAGTGAACTTGGTCTCATAATCCGCAACTGATAAGTTGTCTTGCTTCAGCTCCAGGAATTTGATCTCCATTGGTTCTTCATAAAACGAGGAAAATATTTCTCCAAGAAAAGATCAGTGAATCTATCCCAGGTCACCACACCTTCTTCTTCCAAAGCTTTCTTCGATTCCCACCAGTAATTAGCTTCGCCTTTCAGAAAGTAGCTAGCGAAATCCGTCTTCTGTTCTTCCTAACCTTTACTAACGAAAAGCCTTTTCCATCTCTTTCAGCCAAGCTCTCGCTTTTGTAGGATCCGTGGAACCCATAAATTCCGGTGGCTTCACCGACTGAAATTGCTTGAAAGTGACCGTAGGTGCTGGTGGTGGTACTTGATGTCCTGGATGAGCGGCTTGCTATAACATATGTTGCTGGAACTGCTATTGTTGCTGCTGCATTTGTTGTTGCATCATCAACATCTGCTGTTGGATGAGATTAAACATCTGATCCATCTGGTTATTATTGTTTTGGCCCTCGGTGTTTCCATTTGATGAGTCGGGTTGTGCTTTTCTTTTGGGTGCCATCTTTCTGATAAATAAACAATGGGTCTTCTTTAATAATAGTATATTAAACATATATTAAAATAGTTGATTTAGGAAAATAAAACAGCTTATTAAATAACTGAATAAATAAAACAGTATGATGTGTTTTAAATTTTTTTTTTTTTTTAAACATAAGGGTACAACATGATCGTAAATAAAACAACATTTGTAAATATGCAATGGTACTGAAATAATGTAAATGCTTAAATAACTGGAAATAAAATAAAGAAAATGTGCAAAAGATTATCTCATATATATATAGGTAGAACACCAGCTGCAGGTGTCAGTGCTTGATACAAAAACCTATGATATAACAGTCATACTGCTACAGCTATCAGTCAAAGTCAGTAGCTATACTCATACAACTAGTCATACAATACTATGCTGCTTCTATCTACAAAATATACATAACACAACACTCATCGATCTGCTAGTCTCAAAATCCTGGTGGCACGTGGCTCAACTCCTCCTGTAATGCCTCTAGCACTGCCTCGGTAAGTCCTAATGCTCTGCGATATGCTGTCTCCGCACTAAGATCCTGCTGTCTCAAATCAGTAAGCTGCTGAGAACTAATCCGATGAATCTGATGTAGCCTCTCTCTCAGTATATAATCTGGTCGTAATGCTCTGACAGGACCATCTGCCTGCGTCTCATACAATCCAAGGATCTCTCTACACTGGTTCTGCCATCTAATCCTCTCCTCCCTCTCTGCCTGAAAGCTGCTGGTAAGTCACTGTATGATGCTCATGAAGATCAGTGCTGGAACCTCGAGAAGGTAATGGTCCATCTACCACGATCTCATCCATAAACTCTGGCTGAGGAAACTGATAAACTCCCGGAACAGGTGCATAAATGGCTAATGGGGCAGGGAATAAGACAGGCTGCTCCATAGGTGCATATACTGGCGGCTCTGCCTCTGGCTCCATCTGTGGCATCTCTGGAATCTCGACTGGTGGCATAGGAATCTGAGGCTCTAAATCCTCCCACTGCGGAAGATCAACCATGTCAGGAATATCAAACATCGGAAACTCTAAAGGTGGAAAATCTGGTATCTCTGGCTCAAAATATGGGAAATAATCTGCAAAACCTGGTACCTCTGGGGGAAGTGGTATCTCTGGTGGTGGTCCAGGTGGCAATGGTGGAGGTAGTGGCAATGGAGGTAAGATCTGCTCTGACACTGGGGCTAATACCGGTGCATCCACTGGATCTGTCTCGGTCCTCTCCGTAGACGATGATAAAGAAGCCATCTAATATACATAAAAATAATAACACAAAACAATCAAATCACAATCCTAAAACTCATAACTTCTAATCACATAAACAAACAATCCTAACACTCTTACTTCTATCCTATCTCATTTTCCTATCTTATCTTAGCCCTAACGTTCTTTTTTTCAAAGTCAAACCTAAGCTCTGATACCAACTATAACACCCTCCAAATCCGGGGTATAGATTTGGGGCATTATTAACAACAATTACCAACTAAACCTGCACAACGGAATATAAATATAATAATTACCCCGAACTATCACTACTCAGGATCTTTTAAGGTCTGAGTTTGAAAACAAGACTCACATACTACACTTTATTACAAACCCAACTAAATAAAACCTGTCTCAAGAACTCTCTTTGTTACAAAACTTTTATTCTATCTACAGTCTCACTACACAACTTTTATTCAAACTACACAAGACTTTTATTCAACCCAACATTACTACTTATCCTGCTACACCTGATCTGGCAATTCAAAGCTCTCTGCGGGAATAGGAAGGAACACTCTTGGTATAAGAGGGTCCCGCTGCTTGACTCGCTTCTTGACTATGCGGGTTCTGATGGGTTTCATTCTCTACCTTAACTGTAAAACAATAGGAGTAACAATAAAAAGGGATGAGCCAAAATTGCTCAACAAGCCTGCAACAATATATATAGTATAAAGAAAGAGAAATGAGTGAAAACAATAAGCTGCTGGTCGGAACAACCATCTGAATCTGTATAGAATAGTAATTTGCCAATGCTGGCGAGTACCAAATGAACAAGACTGGAAACAAGAACCAACATATGCACTATAACCTGCTGATCAGTCAGAATATAGTGCGGATCTATACCCAACTGCATAGACCCAACCAACATAAGGGTACTCAGGCAACTATGGCCTATTAAATAATGGTCTGGGTAAAACCAGCCCGTATAGTAACCATCCAGTCCAAGGTCTTAGCATCCGGAACAATCGAATGCTATTGATATATCCCAACACCAGGATATACCAGAGTATATGTAACAAGGGTAAAGGAATTGAAATATGAACAGGGAATTCAATAAATTGGGTAAATCAAGAATTGAAATGAAATTAGGAATCAAGCGATAATAAATGGGTAACAGTGTATATGAACAATGATTATCAAAGATAACTGATACGATAGAAAAGAAATATAAATCACTATTCTGAATTTAGAATAGGGGAAAAACTTGCCTTGCGCGTACTTAACCTGGTTTAACTCACCTGCCTCTGACCCTAGCTTGCTGGCCTTGCTAACACTGAACAAATCATGGAAAGATAGGCGTTTAGATAACTTACTATATACGTGTATCTTGAATTGATAACACGCAACCTTATCAGTCTACCCATGCGTTTCTATCTGACTCGTATATATACACATACATTTATACAGCACATAGGTTCACATAATCACATAAAGCACGTAGCACATAAAGCACATAATTAATTTCTAGATTTATAATTATTTTTAGAATCAATTCTAGGCTTATACCTGCATTACTAGTCTTATCTGATTTTATTATAATTTTTCGGGATTTATTCGGCTCAATTATACTCCTACTAGGACCTACGAACTATCAATTATCACCAAACCACTTTCTTTCGGAAGAAATTATAACTTACAACTATTTTTATTGGATTCGTCTCATTTTTCTGAGTCTAGGGGTCTTCGTTTCGCTCAAATCGGACTAACGGTTGAATTATTATGAATTAAACAAGATTTAATTAATTAATAATTAATTATAAATAATTAATTATAATTAAACAATCCTTAATATATTTTTTAAATAATTAATTAATAATTATTGTATTTTAAAATAATTAATCCCTAATTATTAGGAATTATTATTATTTATTACAAATTATTATTACTTATTCGATCAGATTGATTATTTACAAATAATCAATCGATTTAATTAACCGATACGCTATTTATCGAATAACTACGAATTACTCGAATTATAAATCAACTAACGATTAATCACTCGTATAACTACGAGCTACTCGCAATTCCCACATAATTACCGAACTATTCTATCATTATTGAAACTCATACGATTCGCTAAACAGATAATTACAGATAACTATTATACGATACGAATAATTAGCGCAATATTATTCGAATAACTAACGCTCGAAGTAATAATTCTAATTACCGAATCATTATTCGCACTATATAACTATTATTAGATTATAATTACCTCACTTAATTATTTCTAATCCTTATTTACTAATTAATTACCTAATTATTAACTTAATTACCCAATATTAATTAATTAGATAATTAATAATAATTAGATTAAATAATTAAATAATTAATTAAATAAATAAATTCAAATTTATAATTTAATAAAATAAATCAGAAATTATAAATACTATTTTTTCAGAATATCAAACTAATTTTTTTAATTAATTTTTTAGAATTTTTAAAACTGATTTTTAATACTAAAATATAAATAATTAATTATTTTATTCAGAAACACAAAAACATAACAGGATTTAGGGTTTTTTAGGATTGAACCCGGGTCGAGAATCGGTGTTGCAATCGGGTAGTTCCCCGACCCGATCGGGTCGGGAAGAACACCGCCCTGCAATCCCGAATCCGACGCCGGCGGAAATTTCGGCGAGATGAAATGCTCGATGCCTACCTTGCTTCTTCGTCTGCGTTTTCGACATACAACAACAAAACGATGCTCACCCTTCTGCTTCCTGGCCGTTCCCCGTCCTCCTTCCTCGTCGAACACAGCCGAGATGAAGAACGCGGCGGCGTCGCCGTTTTTCCGACGAGCACGAAACCAAGCCAAACACCACGAATCCGGTTACCATTCGACTCGCACAACACGATCTACTCATCTCCAACAATAAGAACATCAAACAACACACAGAGAATCAAACCCGAATTCAAGAATTAAACCCGAAAACACGAAATTAAAATCACTCAACAATCAACAAGAATAATCACTAAACAGAAACTACGAATCACCAGCTTCAATTGACTACTTACCGCTCGATTTGGTTGTCGGAATCACCTTCAAAATCGCGATTGATCTCCTGCCCTGTTCTTCACAGAACCCTAACCTAATTCCTTTTTCTTTTCTTTTATTTTTCTGATTTTTCTGTATAATTAACTGATTTAATTACTAATAATCAGGTATTTATATTTATAAAAAATAATACCCCTAAGTAAAATTAAGGGTCTATTATACTCCTAATAAAAATATTGGCCCCCAATTTTTATAATTTTGGGTATTACATATTGAATTTTTAAATATCCAATAATTACAAAATAAATACTAAAAATTCCCAAAAATTGTGAAAATTAAAAAATACAAAGAAAAATGATATATGATAATTTCATGATCATATAAAATAAAAATATAATTCTTTTGTGGGGTTTTTGGTACCGAAGGGGTCCGGAAAAGTCGTTTTTCGCGAAAAAGGTCAATTTGTAAAACGTCTAGGGGTTCAGAATAGCGATATGGATAGGGCATTTTTAATAAAATAGAGCCAATGATTTTGTTTGAACTATGGGCTTTTAAAACATAGTTTTGAGTGTACAGGTTTTATATAATATATATAACTGACGATAAAACGCTCAACAAATATCCAAAACACGTTTGGATCAAAACAGCCAACACATAGCACATAGCAGTTAGGGTTTTAACAACTTAACACATTAATCACATAATAATCCACATAATTTATCATTATCATAATATAGTACAAGCGTAATTCCTCGGTCGTTACATTCTTCCACTTTCTTTGGTTCAGTCTGAGAAAGGAAAGAATTGTAAAAATATTCACTTGAAGTAGCCATTCTAGTTCTGACACCTGCATCAGGATTTCCAATAATTAAGTCAAGTGTATGTGATTTAGTCCACTTCCTTGCAGATGGAAGGTTTTCTCTAGAACTGGATGCTCCCCCATGATCCATGCTATCTTCATCAACATTTTCTGATGCTCCCCCTGAATCTATGCTCTCTGAGTTGGATCCTTCAGAATTTAAGTTTCAGAACTATCAGAACTTGGCTTATCAGAACTTGAAGAGCCAGTTGTATGTTCTGATGCGTCTTGAGATGTGGTTGTATCTTGAGTATGCTCCCCCTGCATAGGTGCATCTTCCTTTGGCGTAGTCACCACAGTTTCAATAACATCAGAGTTTAATCCGTCAGAGTTTGCAGTATCAGGATTTAGACTGTCAGGATTTTCAGTATTAGAATTTAAGTCTTCATTTTTAAATCTTAGCTGATCATGATCCATTGAAATCTTCAAGTCCAGTAATCTTCATATCATCAAAAGAGACATTGATAGATTCCTTGACCACTCTTGTTCTCAAGTTATAGACCTCTGAAGGCTTTTTTGGAAAGTGGATATCCAAATAAAGATTCTTTCATCAGCTTTAGATCAAATTTGGATAGCTGTTCAGGGGTGAGTCTTAAGAACAAAACATTTGCATTCGAAATACATGAAAATACTTTAGATTTGGCTTCTTTTTCTTCACCATTCATATAGTGTCTTTACTTGCTTGTTAATGAGTGTTTGCATTCTGAGTAAAACAAGCAGTCTGCACAGCTTCAGCCCAGAAATAGGTTGGAAGCTTTGCTTCATCAAACAATGTACGTGGCAGCTTCATAGAGAGTTCTATTCTTTCTTTCAACAACTCAATTTTTTGTGGAGTTCCAGGAGCAGAAAATTCCTGCTTGATTCCATGGTTTTTGCAGAACTCTTCCATTATCAAATTCTTGAACTCATACCATTATCACTTCTTATTTCTTCATTGAATCTTTGACCAATTTATCCAGTTGCTTGACAAGATCAATCAAGAGAGATGCAGTTTCACTTTGTGTGCAAGAAATACACCCATGTGTATCTGGTGAACGCATCCACTATGACCATAACATATTTCTTCTTTTGCATAGACATGACATTTACTGGACCAAATAGATCAACATGTAGTAGGTGATAAGGCTCCAGAATTGATGATTCAGTCTTGCTCTTGAATAAGGATTTCCTTTGTTTAGCCTTCTGACAAGAACACAAAGGCCATCAGAGCAAATACTGACTTTGGCAGTCCTCTCACAAGATCTTTCTTGACTAGTTACATTTATATTGTTGAAATTTAAATATGAGAGTTTCTTGTGCCAATTCCAACTTTCTTCAATTGATGCTCTACTCATCAGACAGATTGCAGAACCATCAGTACTTCTTGAAAGCTTGGCTTCATAAATGTTACCACGCTGTATCCTTTCAGAACAACTTTGCCTGTAGATTTACTTACCACTTCACAGTGTTCTTCAAAGAAATCTACATGATAACCTCGTCACAGATTTGACTAAACATTCAGCAGATTGTGTTTAAGTCCTGAGACTAGAGCTACTTCTTTAATGATGACATTCCCAATATTGATATTGCCATATCCCAACGTTTTTCCAATGTTGCCATCTCCATAAGAAACACTTGGGCTAGCCTTCTCCATAAAGTCTGATAACAGGGCTTTATTTTCCAATCATATGTCCTGAACATCCACTGTCCAGAACTAGGATGTTTTTCCTGTTCCCCTGCAATCATAAAGACCACTATGATTAGTTTTAAGGACCCATACCTTGCTTGGATCCTTTGGCCTTATTAAGTTTGTTAACATTTAGCAGCAGATTTAGGCATCAGAGTTATGTTAACATTTTTCTTATCAGAATTTACACTATCAGACTTTTGAATCAGAACTTACACTAGAAGGAACAATGGTAACTTTCTTTAATGAAGGTTTTATTTGATAATAATCATAGTACAAACTATGATATTCCTTACAAGTATAAATGGAATGCCATAAACTACCATAATGAAAACAAGGATTTTGTGGCTTATATCTAACAGACTGACCTCTTAACTCCTGACTTTGAAGGTAAGGAGTTTATGTTCTTATTCTTCCTGCAAAAAGAACCCAGATGATTAGAACTTCCACAGTTATGACATATTTTTCTAGGAGCATCAGGATCAGGCTTATAATCATTGCTTTATTCACACCTTCCTTTCCATTCCTATTTTTCCTAAGTGATTTTACCTTGTTTGCATTCTTAACTTCTTTCACCTTATGCTTAAGCTGCTTCTTTGTCATTAAGCCTATGTTTACTTCAGTTGTCATTTCTGTTTTAGTTTGTCAGAAGTTAATTCCTCTTTAACTTCTAATTTTTCATATCAGACTTTACAGCTAAAAACTGAACAGGTTTTACCATAGATTTTTGATTAACAACTATAGGCTTAATTTCTACAGTTCCTTTATCATTCTTATCATCTCCATAACCTAAGCCCTCTTTCAAGTTTTCACTACATAACAAATTCTGAGTGTTCTGCCAGAGTTAGTCCAAGTCCTGATAATCTCTCTTTCCTTTTCTACTCAGCTTTTAGAGATTCATTCATTTTAAGCAATTCATCCCTAACATAGAAGCATCATCTCTATCTTTCTGAGTTTGATGGAACATGACTAACTCTTTTCTAAATAATCATTCCTCTTTTTGCAAGCAAGATTTTCAGAAGTTAATCTTCACATGTTAAAGTTTGATCTCTATAGCTAATGAACATGGTTTTTAAGATATCTTCTCAAACTCATTAATATCATCAGTATGAAAGGCATAAGTAGTTTGAGGTACCTTTAACTCAGCAGCTTCAGAACTGCTTTCAGCACTTGCCATATCAGCATTTGCCATCAAGCATAATTCTCCTCACTTTCAGAATCTGAGGTGTATGTCCGCTTTTGTTCTTTGTGACAAGAGCCTTGCCTTTGTCACTCTTCACTTTCTTGCAATCAGGAGATATGTGGCCTTTCTCACCACAGTTATAGCATTTGACATTTGTATAATCTCTTCGTAAGACGTCCTCCTTTGCCCTCAGATTTTCTGAAATTCTTTTTATCAGAACTTGCACCTTTCCTGGAAAACTTCTTTCCCTTCCTGAACTTCCTGTATGCAATCTTTTGTGATTCCTTTCACCATAAGGGCACACAGCTTCATCATCTCTTCATCAGCATCTGTCTCAGGCAAGCTTTCAGATTCTGAGTCATCATCACTATCAGAACTTGATGACTCAGTATCAGACTTGTGAAGAGCGCTTTACCCTTGCCTTTTGCTTGAGGTGGCTGCCTTGGGGGATTCTTCTTCAGCCTTAAGAGCAACTGTCCTTGACTTTTCTCCTTTCCTCTTGCTTCTTTGTTCCATCTCAAGTTCATGAGTCTTGAACATCCCATAAATTTCATCAAGAATTGTTTCATCAAGATTATAGTTGTCTCTTATTGTTGTTGCCTTCAAATCCCAGCTTTCAGGAAGAGCCAACAGGAATTTAAGATTTGAATCTTCAAGATCATACTCCTTATCAACCAATGACAAATCATTCAGAGTTTGACAAATCTATCATAAAAATCAGACAATGACTCATTAGCCTTTGAGTCAAAGTGTTCATACTCTTGAGTGAGTATTGTTTTCAAGGCATCCCATATATCTTTTGCAGTCTTGCAGTTTATTATTCTGTTGACATTACATTATCAATGGCACTATGCAGTAAGTGTCGTACCTTAGCATCCTTAGCAATTGATGCGATATCTTCAGTAGTGTAGTCACTCTTCTCCTTTGGTACTGACTTTGCTGTTTTACCTGCAACTGCAACAACGAGCTTGGTTGGTTTGTGAGGCCCTTCCTTGATTCTATCAAGATATTCTGGATCTGTAGCTTCTAGAAACATAGTCTTCCTCACCTTCCATATGGGATATTCAGATGGTCTCAATATGGGAACTCTAATAGCCTCATACCGGCTATGGATTTGTGTCTTTGGAGGTTCTTCAGTTTTGGTGGGCTTAGTTGGAGTTTCTACTTCAGACATGATTGTTTTTGGATCTTAAACTGTTTGTGTGTTAACAGATAGGCTCTGATACCACTTGTTAGGTCACACACACTGTATGGGGGGGGGGGTGAATACAGTGTATAGTACAATCAAATCGAATTCTAATAACACAAGTAACAGAAAACAAACTTTATTCAAAACAATAAACTCTGTTACAGTATGAAACTGTCCTCTCTTAGTGATGAACAAATATCACGAGAGCTACTAGGGTTATAATAAATAATCTTCTCGATAATGATAACACTTATAGTGTAAACCCTATGTTTGTGTTTATATACTACACAGTTACAAGATAATCGCTAATTGATATAGAATATAATTCTGCTTCCTAAAACATATCAATCAGATATCTTTTCTTCCAAGTATTCTATTCTTCATAGAATTCCTTCTTCATGCCTATCTCTTCTTATGTTTTTCTTGATCTTCTTTTCCTTTCAATCAGCTGCCTTCCTTATCTGAACGTTTCCTTTAAGTCCTGATATTATCTTCTGATAAATATCTCCTGAACCTTAAGTACTGATAACTTAAGTTCTGACTTCAGTATAAGTGCTGATTTCAGTTAAGTACTAATTTGTCCTGTTTAAGTAAGATCTGAAAGCTAAACATAAATCATATTAGTCATGACATTATCAAATATATCTAACAATCAGCATAATCAGCCAAATCACTATTCATAAGGGTTACAAAAAGTCCAAAATTTTTGGGGTTATTACATATACGATATGTCTCGTAATTTTTTATATATATGATATGTGTTAGCCAAGATCCAATAAAATAACGTGAAAGTAATTGGCTAACTCGTGGATTTGATTCGTCTTTAAAAATAACGGAATGATTACGAAATGTTTATAGATCGAGTTATAATCCCCCGGAACACTAAAGATGTTATAAGGGATTAAACTATGCTTCATAATATTTTATGTGCACGATATTTGTTAGCCAAGATCGAATTAAATAACATGAGAGTAATTGGATAACTCGTGAACTTAATCCATTTTGATATTTGACAAATTACGAAGTGTTTATAGATAGAGTTATAATCCCCCGGAACACTAAAGATGTTAGAAGGGATTAAACTATGCTTCATAATATTTTATGTGCACAAATATTTGGTAGCCAAGATCCAATTAAAGAGCATGAAAATAATTGGCTAACTCGTGAACTTGTGTCATATATAATCTCACTGTTGGAGATTAAGTACTTATCTTTACAGATCTTCTTGTTGAAATGATTTTTTTGAAGATCAAGTACTTATTCGAATTCCCGAGTTCGAATCTTAGTTCTCTTTTCCCTTGAGAACTTTCTTTATAAGAGATCTTGTATTAGAGCTTAAGATGAAGTAGAGAAGTTAAATAAAAATCTCAAATAGAAAGAACTCAAATAAGAAGCTAAAAGTTACCACTTTTGAGAAATGATCGGAAAAGTTTGCCGGAAAAAATTCGCCGAAAGTTCGGCCGGATTTTAGCACTTTGGTCAAACTTGGGCAGCCCTTTGAGAGGGCGGATAGTGGAAGTGGATGAGCTCACTTGGTGGGATAAAGCTTGGGTTTCAAAAACCTTGTATATATGTAAGTATATAGAAGAGAGAAAAGGTTTTTAAGAAGAAGTGTGTGTATAGAATTTGAAAGAGATGAAGAGAGGTACTTCTTGAAAAAATTCCAACAACTTTGTGGCTCTTTAGCTTGAAGAAAATGGGCTGGGGTGGGGGTTTATTTATAGGAGAAGTGGGGTGGATTGAATGGTGGAGATTTGAGGAAAATGGATGGTGGATGATGTATGTCACTTGGATTGATGACATGGAAAGCAAAGTGTGTTTATTTGAAACTTGACATATGAGACAAACAAGTTTATGGAGCCAAAAACTCAGTTGATTTATTTATATAATAATGTATTTTCCTTTTTCTTTTAATCTTTGTTTAATCACTTAATTAAACATTAGACACCAATAATTATGACCACCTTAAAATCTCCTAAATAAATACCATAAAATATGATAATTACTTAAATAATATAAAATGATGTCCTGCAAGTTTTGGTCAACTTTGGTCAATGGTAACTAAGTCAAACGTGGTCAATTGTGGGACCAACTGCCCTCGATTTTTTTGTCCGGAAAAAATTCTCGAAATGTTACCAAATTTTACCATACTTAGAAAATATCATTTAAGTGATCCATACCAAATTTAAAGTCATTTTAGCATGTGAAAGTATTTTATCTGAAATTAAAACTATTCTATCAAGCTTTTCTTCCGAGTAAAATATCATTGGTTTTGAAATGAAGGAGATGGATCTTTTGACCAAATTTTTGACTTGTATATATACTTTAAATATTATTTTTATATATATAATATATTTGGATGATAGGAAATGTGTTTGAGTATTTTTGAATAGTTTTCTCCGAGAAATGCTGATTTTATGAAATGAGAGAAAATTACTGTAAGTATACACGAAATGAGTTGTAGAACTGGATATTAATATTCCAACCATGAATATTAATAAAATTTGAATAAAAAACTTTTTATTGATGTGAGAATATATTTTTGAGCAAAGAGTGAAATATTTTTGATATAACACGAGACTTCTAAATAATATTTCTGTAATATGTCCTAATGGAGAGGATCTACGTGTAATTAAATTTTATGCTTAATCGTATAAATACCAAAATAAATAACATATCGAAGATATCCTTTCATACCAGAAAAGATTTCAGTAAAAGTACATTTGTTTACTGACAGTCAATGTTCGAAACAATAAAGTTGTTGCAAGATTAACAATATAATCAAGGCCATAATACGAAGACCTGAATCAGAATTAGTCACCTGTGAACCAGACCAGTTGCACTAGGCGTCAACAGCTCGTGAAAGGAATCTAAAATTATTTATAGAGGAATTATTAAGTTGAAGAACGTACTTGGATTGAACGTTATCTGTTAAAGTACGAGAAGAGGTGCACAGGGTATACAACTAAACAGTTCGAGGAATTGGCCAAGTTCAAAGTTTAACTGTTAACTTACATACATTTATTTAACGAACTTTAATAATTTATTTAATAAAGTTAAAGTGATTTATTTCATAAACTTTAAATAAGTTATTTTTATAAATTTTAATTAGTTTATTTATATAAGTTATATTTAAATTTATTTTATAAATTAATTAGTTACAATTTAAACTTAAATAAATAAGGAGAAAAAAAAATGAAAAAGGAGGTGGCCAGTTTGTTTTTGTTTACAAAGGAAACTAGTCTAGTACTTATACTAGTATTCTAGGTCGCAAGTAACATGAAGTTCACTTCCAAGAGTCGCCACTAACATGGAGGAATAGAAAATAACCAAGTAAAACTTGTAATAACCCCAAAATTTTTCAACTTTTTGTAACCCTTGTGAATAGTGTTTTAGCTGAATGAGGAAAACTTTTCATGCCACACTATGTAGGGGTTCTGTTATGGATATTCTGGGATATTATTAGTACTCTATGAAGTATATAAGTGTATGTAAAGATCGTCAGAATCCAATTCCGAACACTTTGGTTTTTCCCGGAAATCCACAAGATACAGAGAGAATTGAGTATAAGGTAACAGAATAAAAAGGATTTAAATTAAAGGATTATAATAGAGGATCATAAAAAGGAATATAATGTATTGAGAAAGGTTAAGGGAACCTAAGTATAAGATCCCGGGTATGATCCTTCAAACGATAAACGAGAACGAAAGTTAAGCGAACCGTATAACAGATCAGCGGTCATTAGGCAAACGATTAGGAAGCTAATCAAAGGGATTATGAGAGTGATGTCATCCAACCAATAGAAAGAAGACAAGGAAGGAGGGATGACATCATGAGGATGAGGTAAGCATGACATGGGAAGAAGGGAGGTGTGGTTGATTAAGGACCACACAAATTCAAGGGCAAGGTAGTAATTTGCTAAATCAAATACAAAACCAAGCCAACCAACTAGCAAATCATTTCATCAAAAATCAAAAAAAATCAGCCAAGGCATTGTTCTTCATATTAGCTCTCGGCTTTTTGCCTTTTTCAAAGAAAAAAATTTCCAAAATCAAGATCCAAGCATCCTTAATTGGTAAGAAAATTCCCTAACCATCTTTATGCTTAGTTATGGCTATATCATGAGTTTAAGCCATTAATTCTTTCTCTAGCTTCTCCATTTAATCAATGAAGAAGACAATGAATAGTGTTTTCAAGTTTTTAACTTGAACTTTTTCTTGTTTTTCTTAAAGATCCAAGCTTTCCTAAGGCTTCTCCAAGCTTCTTAAGGCTTCCTAGCTCAACCCACCACTTCAAGGAAGGTATACCATTTTCAAACCCTAGGTTCATGTATATTATAAGGTGATTTTGATGAAGTAGGATGTTATTGTAGTTGTTGTTATGATTAGAGTTTGAGATTTGGATATGGTAGTGAAATGAAATGGTAATTTTGTGGTTTTGATTTAAAGGAACTTAAGAATGATTAAAGTAAAGTTTAAGCATAAGTATGAATGGTTAAATTGAATTGGTTGGGGTTGTTATGATGGTGATAAGGATGGAGGATGGTTGTATGTTGGATTTGAGGTTGATTTGGGTTGTTTGTGAATGGGTTGAGGAAATTTGGAAATCACGTAAACATAGCCGTCGTTAACGTCCGATTTTCTTTGGACTGTTTTTGTTCATAGCATTAGGACCCGAGAACCCCCTGCTAAATTGTGACCACTGCCATGTTTAGATAGCTCATGTTACGAGCTTCGTTTTGATATGTAGTTCGTTCGATTCCGATGCACGGTTTAGGAGAAACGACCGTTTCAAGTAACGGCGTTTCTGCGAACGAAACTTTTCCCTCGCCTTACTTTGAAACATAGGTTAAAGAGCCAAAAAGGGGTTAATTAATGTGGTGAAACATTTATGGTAAGTGTGTTAGGCAGTTGGTAAGTCATTCGCGAAGGAATCGCTTTAAAACTCGTAAAGGTTAAGTTATTAAAAATGGTGGAGCCGAGGGTACCCGAGTGACTTAAGCGAATCGGTGAGCGTAAAACTAGCAATTAGAGTCTAAGTTAGCTAAAGCATAGATTTACAAGTGATTTTGGTTTAATTTCCAACTTACTTGTTGTTTATAGGTTATCAGACTCGTCCCGAGCCTTTCTCACCCCCAAGTCGCTCAGGCAAGTATTCTATCCGTCATACTGTTGTTGTGATGTATACGCTTGTATATGCATTATCTTGCGATAGATGCATGTTGGTTATTAGCAAATGTTGCGATATATTGTAGCATGTGATATGGTATATATGCATGCCTGTTTCATATTCTTGAAATATATATCTGTTGGTTCAAATGCTTATTCGTTGCATAATACCTATGCTAGAGATAAGCGGTATTTGCGTACACCCTTAGTATAGGGACCCAAAGGTGAAAATATTTTCTAAAACCGGGAGTCGAGGATCCCGAGTAGATTTTGTATATATATGGATGGATATATATATATATATATTTATTTATATATGGTTATAGTTTTCCAAACTATTAATCGAATAAGGTTTATTCGATAACTTTAAACTTTACTCGTTATTATCGAGTATTATTTCGAATATTATTCGACAGGCGTATGACTACTTTATATTATTTAATGAATATTGATTTGATATTCATCGGAGGACTTATGACTCCTTTATTTTATTTAATGAATATTATTTATAATATTCATTCGAGGTATTATGACTCAGTTTATTTTATTTATTGAATATTAATTGAATATTCATTTGAGGATCTATGACTCCGATTATTTGCTGAAATATATTCTTTATTTTATTAAAGAATAAGGTGTTAATAATCAAACTTATTTTCGATTATTCAAATAAAGATAATACTTTCATATAAGTATATCTTTGGTTATTTAATACTCGTTTCAAGTATAAATTTTATACTTCTACTTCAATTATTTTTATAAAAACTATTCTTCATGGGAATATTATTTAATTAATAATATTCAGATATTTTCTAATATTCTGGGACGTGATTTACTTCATTAAATCAGCCTTACTCCAAACACTCTTTAAAGTGTTTTCGATGCTTCAAAATGGTTTTTAAAAGTCAGAGCGGATCACAAAACTCATTTTTATATTTAAGATCTTCCTTTTTAAAGGGGATTTAATACCCCGCTCAAAACCTGGGAAATCCGGCTCTGTGGTGTATTTTATATTCGCAACAAGGTTGCCGATTTGGTAAATGAATGATACTTGCCCAAAGTTCGGGAAGTAAGCCCCTCTCATTGAGTCCGGCATAAGCGACGGCCGAGAGGTACGGTCTATTATTGTGTAAGTGGCTCAGTGGGAGTCCATCAAATGCATAGGTGGCTGAGAGTGGCAGTCCAGCATAGGTCTTAATTATGACCAGGGTGATGACCAGTGGGGAATTCGTCCATCTACTAGTAGAAAAGGTTACTTATTGGTATCTTTGCCTGATCAGCGAGATATCGGGTTTATGCCAAAATTCTTTTTCCTTTCCAAAATTCATTGGATGTTTCAAACTCTGTTCATACTCTTACATAACAGAGGTTCCAGGAAATGTTTAAGAGGTATATATGTGGATATACATATATCGGGATTAAATAAAGTATCTCATAACCCTTTTCATTCAATAATATTTCAAAGATTGAATCTATTCAAGTCTTAACTTGTGGTCTCATCTATGGGATGTTTTTCTTAAAACTTATATACTTTGAGCGGTGGCAGTTCAAGTAAATTTATATGATATAAGTGTGGTGAAGTATTGGTAGCTTCATTCCTTGTTTTTACTTATATCTAGCAAGTAATTATCTTGCATATGATAGAGATGCTAGTAAGTATCCATGTAGATACTTATATTATTGTTACCACTATACATATTATCTTGCGAGCTGTAAGGCTCACTCTTGCTTTATTTCTCATCACACAACAACAGTTAGGAGAGATGGCCAGACTCCAGCAGACCCAGCGCAAAGCGCGTGGGAAGCGTCCCGCGTCTTCCCGCTGATATTGTAGCTGCTATAGCTGCAGAGGTAGATCCATTGTAGTTTAGACCATCTACTTTTGAGAATCCAATTATGTATAATTATAACTTGTGGCAGATAATGGCAATTAACTGTAAATTAATCAAGTAATCATTTTGGGTTGTAATAATGTTAAATTGTGGATTCAAAGACTTGTACTTATTTCAATTTCATCTCTGAGACTATAACGAGTTTGTGTGTGGTTAGTGTGGGGTCACAGCATGAGGGTATTTATTATTAAGTTAGTAAGTGATATTGTGGAAAGAAAGACCGTGACAACCCGGATTCCCGACCCGGATCTGGGGTGTTACAGAAATGGTATCAGAGCTAAGCGTTATAAACCTCAGAGATGATGCGACGATAAAATAATAAACTCACAAAGATAATAAGAACTCTTGCCAAGTTCGTGGTCGGACTACTTAAAGTAGTACTGACAGCCTAAAACCCTTACGGGAACCCTTATAAGTATCATGATAGTAACTTAGCTCGTGTAATGTGTAGGCGCCTGAGATGGAGGACCCTGAGATGTACGAGCGTGAGCATGATGAGGCACTGCTAGATGTTGAGGATCAGGAGGAGCCTGAGATGGAGGAGGATGAGGAGGACCCCCAGAGGAGTCATAGACGGAGGTCATTGCTATTTCAGATGAGGAGGACCCGGATGAGGTCCCAGTAGCCGAGGAGAGTGTGTGGACCTATGGTAGTGTATAATGGTATCCCTTTACCCACACTTCCGGTGGTCAGAGCCCCTACCCCTCCACCACTATCTTGGATTCCTGATGATGACAGCTCAGAGACCCATACTTCCGAGCCTAGGCAGACCGAGGAGGCACCCTCGCGGCTCCAGATTCACCACCTCTTGACCCTGCCCAGAGGCAGTCTTCGTTAGCTCATGGATATGTTCAGGATGTTTTGAGGACCCGAGTGGCTGTTGCCGAGGCCCGACTGGATGAGGCCAGGAGGGAGCTGGATGCATGAGAGGGCGGGTAGGCGTACCCGAGCTTATGAGACCAGGGCTTCTATACCCCGATCCTTGAGGAGGGAGCTTACGGGGATAGAGCTCACGTCCCGAGCGAGACTCAGATCTCTCCAGGGGGACAGGCATGGTAGGATCTCCAGGCGGCAGGCCGACTATATCTTCCGTCGTGCGATGGAAAGGGTTTGGGAGCTGACCCGTTCCGGTGTGTGATTCAGGATTGATGATGGAATAGTCTAGTTGTCTAGTTAGCCGAGGCCTTAGTAAGAGCCAATTTTCCGGGATAGTTGACTTGTATATAGCATCCCTTTTTCTGACTAGACAGATAGACTCTTGTGTATCACTTTTGGGACAGATGACTGTAGCACTGTTGTACTTTTGACCAGATCAAACTATGTATTCTCGCATTATGTATATATTTGTTTCCTTTCAGTTCAGTTCCATAGTGACGGGATCACTGTTTTATTATTATTACTGCACTTCGTATTAGAACTTTCTTAAAATAATAGAATTGCGATATACGTTCTCCCCATTATAAGAGCTGTGCAAGGCACAATGTTGTATATGATTGTGACCTAACGTTGAATTTTCCCAATAATTGTTTTATTATTATCAGAATCATGCCGCCAAGAAAGATTGGAACTAGGGCGAACCCTGGGTCTGAGGACCAGGGAAGCCATAATCAGGACAATAGAAACCAAGAACACAGTGAAGAGGAAGATGAGGATTATGTGGAACAGGATGACTCCCTGTATGAAAGGAAGAGGAAACATATGATGTTGAGGGATTTGAGATAGAGGCTGAAGAAGGAGAAACCGAGGTTGAGCAACCAGTACCAAACCCAGGCATGGATCCCATGGCCAGTTATGCAACTCCTAAGCAGAATTTGGAACGTCAACCCAACCCACCCCCTCAAGGAAGTAACAATGCAGTGGCAAACTCTTTCAGGGCTTTTAAGTCCCTTAAGCCCCCTGAGTTCCACGGATCAGCCGACCCAGTTGAGGCAAGGGCATGGTTAAAGGAAATGGAGAAATCTTTTGAGATTTTGAGTATCGATGAGGCACAGAAAACTGTATTTGCTACCTACCTTCTGAAAGGAGAAGCTAACTACTGGTGGGAGGCCAAGAAAAACATGGAGACAGATGCTATATAACCTGGGAGAGATTTAGTCAGTTGTTTCTGGGAAAGTATTTCCCGAGGTTTATGGAAAACCAGATGGAGCTCAAGTTCTTGGAGCTAAAGCAGAATAACTTGTCTGTAGCAGAGTACGAAGCGAAATTTACTGAGTTATCAAGGTTTGTGCCGGAGTTTGTGAGCACGAGGAAAAGAAAGCTAGGAGGTTTCAGCAGGGACTGAAACCATGGATTCAGAATAGGGTGGCAATCCTTGAGCTTACGGACTATGCCACTCTGGTGCAAAAGGCAACGATTGTAGAAGTTGGAAGTGAACAGATGCAGAAGGAAAGAGAGGAGAAAGGAATAAAGAGGAAAAGTATGAGCATGGGTGGAGGTTCCGCAGGAAGGAGCTTCCCAACTAGATTTAATCGAGGAGCAGTGTCCCTGCCAGGAAGGAACACTGGGTTTAAGCGCCAATGAGTGTGAGTGTGAGCCAGGGCGGCCAGAAGTCAAGAATGTCCTATTCCAACCAGTCTCGACCCCCATTGCCAGCCTGTAACATATGTGGAAGGAATCACACTGGGGAGTGTAAAGGAAGGCCAGTAACCTGTTTTAAGTGCGGTCGGGAGGCCACTATTCAAATAAGTGCCCATCATCAACCCTGCCGTCGTTCCAACCACCAATTGTCATCAGTGTGGACGGGTCATTGGAAGAAGGAATGCCCAATGAACAAACCAGCAGCTTCGGGAGCAAGCAGGGGCTTCTAATAAGCCACCTACTGCGAGGACTTTCAACATGACAGTCCAGGATGCTATGAAAGATTCAGATGTGATAGCAGGTACCCTTTCTCTAAATTCAGTCAGTGCAAATGTTTTATTTGATTCGGGAGCAACTAAATCTTTTATATCAAAGGACTTTGCGCGTAAGTTAAGACTTAAGGCTAAACCCTTGATAGAACCCTTACAAGTAGAAATAGCCAATCATGAAATTATTCCTGTTAACCAGATTCACCCCGCCTGTGAGATAGGCATAGGGGAGCAATCTTTCAGTGTTGATCTGATTCCTTTTAAATTAGGGGAGTTTGATGTGATTTTGGGAATGGACTGGCTATCTAGCAACGATGCTCAGATAGACTGTAAAGGGAAGAAAGTTAAGTTAATATCCCCGGGAAGAAAGAAGTTATATTTAGAGGAAAGAGGCAGACGCAGAAATTTTTGACTATGGCTCAGGCCAAAAGGATGCTACGAAAAGGAAGTGAGGCCTACCTAGCCTATGTGGTGGACACGCAGAAGGAGGTGCCCAACTTACAAGATATTCCAGTAGTCAACGAATTTGAAGATGTATTCCCCAAGACCTTCCGGGATTACCACCCGATAGAGTGATTGAATTTGCTATTGAGTTGGCCCCAGGGACGGCGCCAGTTTCAAAAGCACCTTACCGGTTAGCCCCGTTAGAAATGAAGGAATTAGCTATCCAATTGCAGGAACTCTTGGATAAGGGTATGATAAGACCCAGTGTGTCCGTGGGGAGCACCAGTTTTATTTGTTAAGAAGAAAGATGGGAGCATGAGGTTGTGCATAGACTATCGAGAGTTGAACAAGCTAACCATAAAGAACAGGTACCCATTACCTAGAATAGACGATCTGTTCGACCAGCTAAAGGATGCTGTTTATTTTTCCAAGATCGACCTGAGAACTGGATATCACCAACTAAAGATTAAACCCGAAGATATTTCCAAGACAGCGTTCCGTACCAGGTATGGGCATTATGAGTTCTTGGTAATGTCCTTTGGATTAACCAACGCCCCAGCGGCTTTCATGGATTTAATGAATAGAGTATTTAAGAAGTACTTGGACAAGTGTGTGATAGTTTTTATCGATGATATTTTGATCTACTCAAGGACTGAGGCAGAACATGCAGAGCATTTGAGGATAGCTCTAGGAATACTCAGAGAGGAGCAGTTATATGCCAAATTCTCGAAGTGTGAATTCTGGCGGAATGAAGTACAGTTTTTAGGACATGTGATCAATAAAGAAGGAGTATTGGTCGACCCCTCCAAGATAGAGGCGGTCTCAAATTGGGAAAGGCCAACCACACCCACAGAGGTAAGGAGTTTCATAGGATTGGCCGGCTACTATCGTAGATTTGTACAGGACTTTGCGAAGATCGCAGCCCCTTTGACACGACTTACTCGTAAGACAGAGAAGTTTGAATGGACGGAGAAATGCGAGAACAGTTTTCAGGAATTAAAGAAAAGGTTGATAACGGCTCCGGTATTGGCATTGCCGGATGGAAAAGGAGATTTTGTGATATATAGTGACGCGTCGCACAAAGGATTAGGATGTGTGCTTATGCAGCACGGTAAAGTTATTGCGTATGCGTCGAGACAACTGAAGGAATACGAGGTTAGATATCCTACTCATGACCTTGAGCTCGCGGCAATAGTATTTGCTTTAAAAATTTGGAGGCACTACTTGTATGGAGAGAAGTGCGAGATTTTCACAGACCATAAGAGCCTCAAGTACATATTTACGCAGAAAGAGCTCAACATGCGCCAGAGGAGATGGTTAGAACTAATCAAGGACTATGATTGTGAGATTCTCTATCATCCAGGGAAAGCCAATGTGGTGGCTGATGCCCTTAGTAGAAAGGAAAGACTCAGAATGATAACGACTTCGGAAGAGTTGATAAGGGATTTTGAGAAAATGGAAATAGAGTAAAGGTAACCGGAACCGGAACTGAAAAGCTTTTTGAGATCTCAATGCAGCCAGAATTATTGGAAAAGATCAGATTGTGCCAGAGAAAATAATGAATGAAGACAGAGTCAATGACTGGAGAGGAGATCCATACTGAGAAAGATGATAAAGGGATAATGAGGTACTCCTACCGAATTTGGGTTCCGAATGTTCAAGAACTTAAAGATGAGATTTTGGATGAAAGCCATAGTTCAAGGTATTCCATTCACCGGGAAGTACCAAGATGTATAGGGATTTGAAGGAATATTACTGGTGGCCCAACATGAAGAGGGACGTAGCAGAATGGGTAAACAAGTGTTTGACTTGCCAAAGAGTAAAGGCAGAGCACCAGAGACCCAGTGGACTTTTGCGACCCCTGGAGATTCCCGAATGGAAATGGGAACAGATAGCGATGGATTTTGTTGTAGGCTTGCCAAGGACGAAAGCCAATCACGACGCCATTTGGGTAATTATAGACCGACTGACAAAGTCAGCTCATTTCATTCCTATCAATGAGAGATACACAGTCGATAGACTGGTGGACATTTACCTTAAGGAAATAGTGACGCGACATGGAGTCCCAGCGTCCATTGTCTCAGACCGAGACCCAAGGTTCAACTCCAGATTTTGGAGGAGCTTTCAGGAATGTGCGGGGACCAAGTTAAATATGAGTACCGCGTACCATCCCCAACGGATGGACAGAGTGAAAGGACCATCCAGACACTAGAGGATATGTTGAGAGTCTGTGCAATAGACCTTAAAGGAAGTTGGGATGATCACTGCCGTTGATCGAGTTTTCTTATAACAATAGCTTTCATGCTAGCATCGGAATGCCGCCTTATGAGGCCTGTACGGAAGAAGGTGTCGATCTCCCTTATACTGGGATGAAGTAGGAGAGCGGAAGATGCTCGGACCCGAAGTGGTCCAAAGGACCAAAGATATAGTGGATCTTATCAGAGGGCGACTTGTAGCAGCCCAAGACAGACAAAGAAATATGCAGACCTAGCCCGAAAGGACAAGGAATATGAAGTAGGGGACTTAGTACTGTTGAAAGTATCCCCTTGGAAGGGATTAATGAGGTTCGGAAAGAAAGGAAAACTAAGCCCAAGATACATTGGACCTTTTGAGATATTAAGACGGATTGGAAAGTTAGCTTACGAGCTAGCCCTACCCCCTAATTTGCAACAAGTTCATAATGTGTTCCATGTGTCAATGCTAAGGAGGTATCATCGGGATGCCAGGCACATAGTGGAGTACGAGCAGGTGGATATGCAGCCAGATCTAACTTACGTGGAGAAGCCAGTAAGGATTATGGATAAGAAGGAGCAGGTGCTTCGGAACAAAGTGATCAAGCTAGTCAGAGTACTATGGCAGAATCATAATGTGGAAGAATCGACTTGGGAACTAGAGAGCGCAATGCTAGAAAAGTACCCCCATTGTTTTCTGTTTGATTCCGGGACGGAATCCTTTTAAGGAGGGGAGACTGTAATAACCCCAAAATTTTTCAACTTTTTGTAACCCTTGTGAATAGTGTTTTAGCTGAATGAGAAAACTTTTCACGCCACACTATGTAGGGGTTCTGTTATGGATATTCTGGGATATTATTAGTACTCTATGAAGTATATAAGTGTATGTAAATATCGTCAGAATCCAATTCCGAACACTTTGGTTTTTCCCGGAAATCCACAAGATACGGAGAGAATTGAGTATAAGGTAACAGGATAAAAAGGATTTAAATTAAAGGATTATAATAGAGGATCATAAAAAGGAATATGTATTGAGAAAGGTTAAGGGAACCTAAGTAATAAGATCCCGGGTATGATCCTTCAAACGATAAACGAGAACGAAAGTTAAGCGAACCGTATAACAGATCAGCGGTCATTAGGCAAACGATTAGGAAGTTAATCAAAGGGATTATGGGATGATGTCATCCAACCAATAGAAAGAAGACAAGGAAGGAGGATGACATCATGAGGATGAGGTAAGCATGACATGGGAAGAAGGAGGTGTGGTTGATAAGGACCACACAAATTCAAGGGCAAGGTAGTAATTTGCTAAATCAAATACAAAACCAAGCCAACCAAGCTAGCAAATCATTTCATCAAAAATCAAAAAAACCAAGGCATTGTTTTCTTAGCTCTCGGCTTTTTACTTTTTAAAGGAAATTTCAAAATCAAGATCCAAGCATCCTAATTGGTAAGAAAATTCCCTAATCATCTTATGCTTAGTTATGGCTATATCATGAGTTTAAGCCATTAATTCTTTCTCTCTTCTTCATTTAATCAAGAAGAAGACAATGAATAGTGTTTTCAAGTTTTTAACTTGAACTTTTTCTTGTTTTTCTTGAAGATCCAAGCTTTCCTAAGGCTTCTCAAGCTTCTTAAGGCTTCCTAGCTCCACCCACCACTTCAAGGAAGGTATACCATTTCCAAACCCTAGGTTCATATATTATAAGGTGATTTTGATGAGTAGGATGTTATTGTAGTTGTTGTTATGATTAGAGTTTGAGATTTGGAATGGTAGTGAAATGAATGGTAATTTTGTGGTTTTGATTTAAAGAACTTAAGAATGATTAAAGTTAAGTTTAAGCATAAGTATGAATGATTAAATTGAATTGGTTGGGGTTGTTATGATGTGATAAGGATGGAGGATGGTTGTATGTTGGATTTGAGGTTGATTTGGGTTGTTTGTGAATGGGTTAAAATTGGAAATCGCGTAAACATAGCCGTCGTAACGTCCGATTTTCTTTGGACTGTTTTTGTGCATAGCATTAGGACCCGAGAACCCCCTGCTAGATTGTGACCACTGCCATGTTTAGATAGCTCATGTTACGAGCTTCGTTTTGATATGTAGTTCGTTCGATTCCGATTTACGGTTTAGGAGAAACGACCGTTTCAAGTAACGGCGTTTCGCGAACGAAACTTTTTCCCTCGCCTTACTTTGAAAATAGGTTAAAGACCAAAAAGGGTTAATTAATGTGTGAAACATTTATGGTAAGTGTGTTAGGCAGTTGGTAAGTCATTCGCGAAGGAATCGCTTTAAAACTCGTAAAGGTTAAATTATTAAAAATGGTGGAGCCGAGGGTACCCGAGTGACTTAAGCGAATCGGTGAGCGCAAAACAAGCGTTAGAGTCTAAGTTAGTTAAAGTATAGATTTACAAGTGATTTTGGTTTAATTCCAACTTACTTGTTGTTTATAGGTTATCAGACTCGTCCCGAGCCTTTCTCACCCCCAAGTCGCTCAGGCAAGTTTCTATCCGTTATACTGTTGTTGTGATGTATACTTGTATATGCATTATCTTGCGATAGATGCATGTTGGTTTTAGCAAATTTGCGATATATTGTAGCATGTGATATGGTATATATGCATGCCTGTTTCATATTCTTGAAATATATATCTGTTTGGTTCGTTGATAATACCTATGCTAGAGGATAGCGGTATTGCATATACCCTTAGTATAGGGACCCAAAGGTGAAAATATTTTCTAAAACCGGGAGTCGAGGATCCCGAGTAGATTTGTATATATGGATATGGATATATATATATATTATATATATATATGGTTATAGTTTTCCAAACTATTAATCGAATAAGGTTTATTCGATAACTTTAATTTTTATTATGATTATTTCGAATATTATTCGAGGCGTTATGACTCTTTTATTATTTATTGAATATTATTTGAATATTCATTGAGGATTATGACTCCTTTATTTATTTAATGAATATTATTAATATTCATTCGAGGTATTATGACTCAGTTATTTATTTATTGAATATTATTTGAATATTCATTTGAGGATCTATGACTCCGATTATTTGCTGAATATATTCTTTATTTTATTAAAGAATAAGGTGTAATAATCAAACTTATTTTCGATTATTCAAATAAAGATAATACTTTCATATAAGTATATCTTTGGTTATTTAATACTCGTTTCAAGTAAATTTTAATACTTCTACTTCAATTATTTTTATAAAGATTATTCTTTATGGGAATATTATTTAATTAATAATATTCAGATATTTTCTAATATTCTGGGGACTGATTTACTTCATTAAATCAGCCTTACTCCAAACACTCTTTAAAGTGTTTTCGAGTCTTCAAAATGATTTTTAAAAGTCAGAGCGGATCCCAAAACTCATTTTTATATTTAAGATCTTCCTTTTTAAGGGGATTTAAATACTCGCTCAAAACCTGGGGAATCCGGCTCTGTGGTGTATTTTATATTCGCAACGAGGTTGCAGATTTGGTAAATGAATTGATTACTTGCCCAACGTTCGGGAAGTAAGCCCATCTCATTGAGTCGGCATAAGCGACAGGCCGGGGTACGGTCTATATTGTGTAAGTGGCTCAGTGGGAGTCCATCAAATGCATAGGTGGCTGAGTGGCAGTCCAGCATAGGTCTAATAACCAGGGTGATGACCAGGGGGAATTCGTCCATCTACTAGTAGAAAAGGTTACTTATTGGTATCTTTGCCTGATCAGCAAGATATCGGGTTTATGCCAAAATTCTTTTCCTTTCCAAAATTCATTGGATGTTTCAAACTCTGTTCATACTTACATAACAGAGGTTCCAGGAAATGTTTAGGGATATATATGTGGATATATATATCGGGACTAAATAAAGTATCTCATAACTTTTTCATTCAATAATATTTCAAAGATTGAATCTATTCAAGTCTTAACTTGTGGTCTCATCTATGGGATGTTTTCTTAAAACTTATAATACTTTGAACGGTGGCAGTTCAAGTAGCTTTATATGATATAAGTGTGGTGAAGTATTGGTAACTTCATTCCTTGTTTTTACTTATATCTAGCAAGTAATTATCTTGCATATGATAGAGATGCTAGTAAGTATCCATTTAGATATATTATTGTTATCACTATACATATTATCTTGCGAGCTGTAAGGCTCACTCTTGCTTTATTTCTTCATCACACAACAACAGTTAGGAGAGATGGCCAGACTCCAGCAGACCCAGCGCAAGCGCGTGGGAAGCGTCCCGCGTCTTCCCGCTGATTGTAGCTGCTATAGCTGCAGAGGTAGATCCATTGTAGTTTAGACCATCTACTTTTGAGAATCAAATTATGTATAATTATAACTTGTGGCAGATAATGGCAATTAACTGTAAATTATCAAGTAATCATTTTGGGTTGTAATAATTTTAAATTGTGGATTCAAAGACTTGTACTTATTTCAATTTCATCTCTGAGACTATAACGGTTGTGGGTGTGTTAGTGTGGGGTCACAGCATGAGGTATTTATATTAATTAAGTGAAGTGATATTGTGGAAAGAAAGACCGTGACAACCCGGATTCCCGACCCCGGATCTGGGGGTGTGTTACAAAACGCAGGAGTTACTTGGTCGCAAGTTAGCCTTGATTAAGTGAAACTCCTCCATGCACCCATCTGGTCGCCAATTAGATTTTGAAGAATAAATCTAAGTGCTAATATCTCTTCTGGTCGCAAGTAAAAGAAGAGTACTGGTCGCCAGTCATTTCTCAGCCATAATTTTATTGTATACAATCATTAATTTAGTGATCGATTTTTAGCCACATATTGCAATTGATATAAAGTCTACACTCAGAGTACAGATCAGTTTATCAATTCAATAAAAGTTGTTATGTTCATTCTCTCTCAAAGAGCTGGAGATTTGAAGCAAAGAGAAAAAAGAGAAGATACACACTCAATTGGATATCCGTTAATCGTCTCACCGGAGTAACATTATAATGCCGGTTACTTCTTGTTATTCATAGGGGCTATTTTAAAAGTTACCCGGTAATTAAATCCTTAGACAACAAACTAGACATGACTATGATAATTTGTTGATCATGTAGTAGCTAGGAACTTTGTTGTTTTTAGATTGTAGTCGTTATTTATTACCAAGTATAGCCCCCTTGCAGATTTATATAGGATTATATATTGTCCCCGAATATCTCGTTGTTCCTCATGTTTATTGTCCTAACACTACACTCAAAAACACGGAACATAACCGAACACTCAATTTATCCACAAAAGATTTATT
>NW_027420337.1:0-7445 GCF_009905375.1 Apium graveolens
CCAGTTACAGAGAAGTCGTCACACGAGGTTAACACGCGCAAGGAGCAGCTTGTAGTCGCCATAACAAATACAATGAAAAGATGGCACACACCTCCTTCCTGATCGCCATAGATGTTACAAACGAAAACTCTGTTATTCTGGTCACGGTATAATTAAAACTTCTAAGGCAAAGACGACATAAAAACAGGAGGTCGCCACAGAGAATACCTGTTTGCACTTAACAAATTTTTGTTACCTAAAATTAATTATTTCTGATTTATTTAATTTCCATAAAATTTAAAATTCTTAAATTTAAATTTTTCTTAATAATAATTTACATTTTATTTTTAAGAAATTCGAAATTCTTGAAAATTAAATTTTACGTAAATATTTATTTTTGATTAATTTATTTTCTAAGAAGATTAAAAATATTGGAAATTTAAATTTCTCTTAAATATTAAATTAAGGGTACTCAAAGGATTAGTAGACTCAGATTCCTCCGGGAATTTAAAGTGGATTTTAATCTTTTGAAGAAAACAAACCCATGTGCTATTCAGACGGAAAATTCCCGAATACAGAAATTGGAGATAATGGTTTTCTTACTCCGATGGAACTGATTTCAAGACCTCCAGACGAAAATTGTAGAACTTCCTCAAAGGCTTACTCCATAGGATACCACTGGATTTTCAGACGCAGCAATGAATGAAATTTATATGGGTATAATTTTTCTCGAAGATTTTAAGACAACTCTATAATTCCAGATAACACAGTCACAAGTGGTTTGTACCAATGCTATATTTATCCGGGAATCAATGAGATCGTATAGGCACGAATTGTGGAGGTCAGAGAATAGTGGGGACAACAAACATCTCAGTTACAGGCATTAAAGTTGAAACCTCAGGACATAATGTAAAAGTTACTGTTTGTTGAATCAGAGGAAGTTCAGGTAGAAACATTTGAGGGACTGGACGTCAAGGCAATGTTTCACTTGTCAGGGAAGTTTAGTCGAATCAGATTCACAAGGAGTACTTATGTTATATCCAAGGATCAAGCCTATCTATTCCGAAACAAAGATTCTTACAGATTCAGTTAAAGGGGTGATTACAAAACTGAGATTGGGACATATACAAGATTTGATAGCTACAATTATGATAACATATATGTGTCAAGTAACCATTAGGGGTTTTGCTATAATAGAACAAAGCTTGACAATAAGGATGAGTAGGGATTCAGTTGAAGAGTTGAGACAAAGTGGAATGTTTTATTAGGGAAGTAGCTAGTCAAAACTTATAGTGCACGGGAAAGAGTGGGATGGATCAGATGACGAGAATCATGAATATCTTGCTTTCACAGTAATCTCTGAAGATGGTCCAACTCACATATCTCAGGTTTCAAATTCTTGAACCACTGCAATACTTTGCTCTCAATATTCAATGTATAGTAAGATCTTAGTGTTTAAATGTTTAACTCGCACAAGAATGATATCATCACACATAGATAATGCTAAACTAGTTCATTAAATTTTTTATGGTAACTAGGACTGATGTTTAACTTGTGCATGTTACATTAGATGATCTTAAATAATTGTTTAAATACTTGTTGAACATGATTAATTGCTTTAGTGAGGTATATGTTTTTCCAGCATATAAGACCTTTGTTTCTCTGCGTACTCTCTGTATCCTATTACAATGTGATATATCCATTTAATCTGAATTGTTTGTTAAGATGTTTAGTTTATAATTGGATTGAGATAGCTAGATGAGATACATCAACAGGATTGGTCTAAATAGAATTAGTGATTTATGTAATAACCCCAAATTTTGGAAATTTTTGAAACCCTTATGAATAGTGATTTTGCAGATTATGCTGAATGAGAAAATTTTTCATGCCACACTATGTAGGGTTCTGTTATTGATATTCTGAGATTTTATTAGTACTCTATATGGTATATAATTGTATGTAAAGATCGTCAAAATCCAATTCCGAACACTTTGATTTTTCCCGGAAATCCACTAGATACGGAAAGAATTGAGTATAAGGTGACAGGATAAAAAAATTTAAATTAAAGGATTATAAGAGAGGATCATAATGGATTATAATGTATTGAGAAAGGTTAAGGAAACCCAAGTAATAAGATCCCGGGTATGATCCCTCAACGAGAAACGAGAACGAAAGTTAAGCGAACCGTATAATAGATCAGCGATCATTAGGCAAACAATTAGAAGTTAATCAAGAGGTTAGTGAGGATGATGTCATCAACCAACAAGAAGAGGACAAGTGTGGGATGATGACATAAGGGGATGACATGAGCATGACAAAAAGTGAAGGAAGTGTTGGTTGATTCTAGACCACACAAAATTCACCATGGTTAAAAGTAATTAATCAAACAAAATCAACCAACCAAGGCAAGCAAACAAATCACAAACACACAACTTGACTTCTTCTTCTTTTTCTTCTTAAAGCTCTCGGCCCCTTTTCTTAAGAAATGGGAAGTCCAAGCTCCTCCACTTGCTAATTTACAAGGTAATTATCCTAGCTTCTCCTAGTTAAGTTACATACTTCCTAGGAATCTTAGCTTCAAAATCCTTTCCTAGCATTTCCTATAAATCATTCAAGAAGATGGTGAATAGTACTTTCTTGAAATTAATTTTTGTGTTCTTGATTTCTTTGAAAGAACAAGCTTGTGGAGGTTAGATTAAGGCTTCCATGGGCATTCCAAGGATCTTTCATGGATTAAAAGCTTCAGGAAGTTATAACTCTTCATTATCTTAGCATTTAGTTGCTTGGTATAAATAATTATGATGATGGAATGAGAGATTAAGTGTAGTAGTTGTTTTGTCATGTTGACATCTTAGTGGTTAAGTGCTTTTGTTGATTTTGGAGTTAAAAAAATAGCACTAGTTGTTCTTGATGATTCATGGTATGATTTAAGCTTGGTTTAAATGGTTTAAAGTGGTTGATGATGATATGGTCATATGGTTGTATTGGATTGATTGGTGATGGTTTGGTGTTGAATTGGAGTGTTTTAAATTTGGGAAATCGCGTAAACATAGCCGTCGTAATGTCCGATTTACTTTAGGCTGTTTTGTTCTTAACATTAGGACCCGACTCACTGCTAGGTTTGACCATTGCCATGATTAGATAGTTCATGTTACGAGCTTCGTTTTGATATGTGGTTCGTTTGATTCCGATGTACGGTTTAGGAGAAACGGCCGATTTAAGTAACGACGTTTCACGAACGAACCATTACCCCTCGCCTTACTTTGAAACCTAGGACAAAGACCTAAAGGACTAATTGGAGTATGAAACAATTATGTAAAGTGGATTAGGAAGTTGGTAAGGCACTCGCGAAAGAATCGCCTTAAAACTCATAATGGTTAATTTATTAAAATGGTGGCCGAGGGTACTCGAGCGACTTAAGTAAATCATTAAGCGCGAAAGCGAGCGTAGGACTCTAAATGATTTAAGTCTAGTTTCTTAAGCGACCGGGTTTAATTCCGACTTATGTTGTTTTTCATAGGATATCGGACCCACTCTAAGCTTAAGTCTATCTGGGAGCACTCAGGCAAGTTTTCTACCCGTATAACTGTTGTTGTGATGTATATGTGTATATGCATGATCTTGTGGTAAATGCATATTTGTTATTAGCAAATTCTTGCGATATATTGGAGCATGTGATATGGTATATATGCATGCCTGTTTCGTATTTTTGATTTATATATATCTGTTGGTTCAAATGCTTATAGTTGCATAATACCTATGCTAGAGATAATTTTTTTATCTCTAGCATAGGTATTATGCAACTATAAGCATTTGAACCAACAGATATATATAAATCAAAATACGAAAGGCATGCATATACCATATCACATGCCCAATATATCGCAAGAATTTGCTAATAACAAATATGCATTTACCACAAGATCATGCATATACACATATACATCACAACAACAGTTATACGGGTAGAAAACTTGCCTGAGTGCTCCCAGATAGACTTAAGCTTAGAGTGGGTCCGATATCCTATGAAAAACAACATAAGTCGGAATTAAACCCCGGTCGCTTAAGAAACTAGACTTAAATCATTTAGAGTCCTACGCTCGCTTTCGCGCTTAATGATTTACTTAAGTCGCTCGAGTACCCTCGCTCCACCATTTTTAATAATTAACCATTATGAGTTTTAAGGCGATTCTTTCGCGAGTGCCTTACCAACTTCCTAATCCACTTTACATAATTGTTTCATACTCCAATTAGTCCCTTTAGGTCTTTGTCCTAGGTTTCAAAGTAAGGCGAGGGGTAATGGTTCGTTCGTGAAACGTCGTTACTTAAATCGGCCGTTTCTCCTAAACCGTACATCGGAATCAAACGAACCACATATCAAAACGAAGCTCGTAACATGAACTATCTAATCATGGCAATGGTCAAACCTAGCAGTGAGTTCACGGGTCCTAATGTTAAGACAAAACAGCCTAAAGTAATCGGACATTACGACGGCTATGTTTACGCGATTTCCCAAATTTAAAACTCCAATTCAACACCAAACCATCACCAATCAATCCCAATACAACCATATGACCATATCACTCATCAACCACTTTAAACCATTTAAACCAAGCTTAAATCATACCATGAATCATCAAGAACACTAGTGCTATTTTTTTAACTCCAAATCAACAAAGCACTTAACCACTAAGATGTCAACATGACAAAACAACTACTACACTTAATCTCTCATTCCATCATCATAATTATTTATACCAAGCAACTAAATGCTAAGATAATGAAGAGTTATAACTTCCTTGAAGCTTTTAATCCATGAAAGATCCTTGGAATGCCCATGGAAGCCTTAATCTAACCTCCCACAAGCTTGTTCTTTCAAAGAAATCAAGAACACAAAAATTAATTTCAAGAAAGTACTATTCACCATCTTCTTGAATGATTTATAGGAAATGCTAGAAAGGATTTTGAAGCTAAGATTCCTAGGAAGTATGTAACTTAACTAGGAGAAGCTAGGATAATTACCTTGTAATTAGCAATGGAGGAGCTTGGACTTCCCATTTCTTAAGAAAGGGCCGAGAGCTTTAAGAAAAAAAGAAGAAGAAGTCAAGTTGTGTGTTTTGTGATTTGTTTTGCTTGCCTTGGTTGGTTGATTTTGTTTTGATTAATTACTTTTAACCATGGTGAATTTTGTGTGGTCTAGAATCAACCAACACTTCCTTCACTTTTTGTCATGCTCATGTCATCCCCTTATGTCATCATCCCACACTTGTCCTCTTCTTGTTGGTTTGATGACATCATCCTCACTAACCTCTTTGATTACTTCCTAATTGTTTGCCTAATGATCGCTGATCTATTATACGTTCGCTTAACTTTCGTTCTCGTTTCTCGTTTGAGGATCATACCCGGATCTTATTACTTGGTTTCCTTAACCTTTCTCAATACATTATAATCCATTTATGATCCTCTCTTATAATCCTTTAATTTAAATTTTTTTTTATCCTGTCACCTTATACTCAATTCTTTCCGTATCTAGTGGATTTCCGGAAAAATCAAAGTGTTCGGAATTGGATTTTGACGATCTTTACATACAATTTATACCATATAGAGTACTAATAAAATCTCAGAATATCAATAACAAACCCCTACATAGTGTGGCATGAAAATTTTCTCATTCAGCATAATCTGCAAAATCACTATTCATAAGGGTTTCAAAAATTTCCAAAATTTGGGGTTATTACATAAATCACTAATTCTATTTAGACCAATCCTGTTGATGTATCTCATCTAGCTATCTCATCCATTATAAACTAATACATCTTAACAACAATTCAGATTAAATGGATATATCACATTGTAATAGGATACAAGAGTACGCAGAACAAAGGTCTTATGCTGGAAAAACATATACCTCACTAAAGCAATTAATCATGTTCAACAAGTATTTAAACAATTATTTAAGATCATCTAATGTAACATGCACAATTAAACATCAGTCCTAGTTACCATAAATAATTTAATGAACTAGTTTAGCATTATCTATGTGTGATGATATCATTCTTGTGCGAGTTAAACATTTAAACACTAAGATCTTACTATACATTGAATATTGAGAGCAAAGTATTGCAGTGGTTCAAGATTTGAAACCTGAGATATGTAGTTGGACCATCTTCAGAGATTACTGTGAAAGCAAGATATTCATGATTCTCGTCATCTGATCCATCCCAACTCTTTCCCGTGCACTATAAGTTTTGACTAGCTACTTCCCTAATAAAACATTCCACCTTTGTCTCAACTCTTCAACTGAATCCCTACTCATCCTTATTTGTCAAGCTTCTTGTTCTATTATAGCAAAACCCCTAATGGTTACTTGACACATATATGTTATCATAATTGTAGCTATCAAATCTTGTATATGTCCCAATCTCAGTTTGTAATCACCCCTTTAACTGAATCTGTAAGATCTTTGTTTCGGAATAGATAGGCTTGATCCTTGGATATAACATAAGTACTCCTTGTGAATCTGATTCGACTAAACTTCCCTGACAAGTGAAACATTGCCTTGACGTCCAGTCCCTCAAATGTTTCTACCTGAACTTCCTCTGATTCAACAACAGTAACTTTTACATTATGTCCTGAGGTTTCAACTTTAATGCCTGTAACTGGATGTTTGTTTGTCCCCACTATTCTCTCTGACCTCCACAATTCGTGCCTACGATCTCATTGATTCCCGATAATATAGCATTGGTACAAACCACTTGTGACTGTGTTATCTGGAATTATAGAGTTGTCTTAAAATCTTCGAGAAAAATTATACCCATATAATTTCATTCATTTGCTGCGTCTGAAATCCAGTGGTATCCTATGGAGTAAGCCTTTGAGGAAGTTCTACAATTTTCGTCTGGAGGTCTTGAAATCATTCCATCGGAGTAAGAAAACCATTATCTCCAATTTCTGTATTCGGAATTTTCCGTCTGAATAGCACATGGTCTTTGTTTTCTTCAAAAGATTAAATCCACTTTAAATTCCCGGAGGAATCCTGAGTCTACTAATCCTTTGAGTACCCTTAATTTAATATTAAGAGAATTTAAATTTCCAATATTTTTAATCTTCTTAGAAAATAATTAATCAAAATAAATATTTACGTAAATTAATTTTCAAGATTTCGAATTTTCTTAAAATAAATGAAATTATTATTTAAGAAAATTTAAATTTAAGAATTTTAAATTTTATGGAAAATTAAATAAATCAGAATAATTATTTTAGGTAACAAAATTTGTTAAGTGCACACAGGTATTCTCTGTGGCGACCTCCTGTTTTTATGTCGTCTTTGCCTTAGAAGTTTAATTATACCGTGACCAGAATAACAGAGTTTTCGTTTGTACACTCTATGGCGATCAGGAAGGAGGTGTGCCATCTTTTCATTTGTATGGCGACTACAAGCTGCTCCTTGCGCGTGTTAACCTCGT